>NW_011499848.1:3850437-3960844 GCF_000495115.2 Populus euphratica
AATGCCGAGATGATCAGTCCCAAATGAGCACAGCATAGTCGAGACCTAACACTCTGGTTGCCGCACTGGCTTGATAATCGATGTAAGGAAAAAGTAGCAGATCACCCGCTTGCTCTTATGACTCATGCGGTTTTTTTTAATATCGCCAGTAATTTTTTTCAGTGGGGTTTGTACTGTTTTAGCTTTTAACAAGGTTTTTTTGGCTGTGAACATTATCAACAGTAAAATGACGATGAATCTCCGACTATGTTTTTCTTTTCAGATATAATATTAACGGCTTATTTATTTTAGTTGATTGTTAGCAAATATTTTTTTTGTACAATTCATTTACAATTATTGCTAATAATTTAAATCAAATTATTAAATTACTTGGTTTTATTCAATTTAATTAAATTAATAACTCAAGCATGGAATTTTTCTTGTTTCTTCACAAAGAAAATCAGTCTCTTTTCCCTATCTAAGCTATATCAACATAGCCAACTAGAGAACTCATCCGCTTGTCAATTCTTGGTGTAATTCTCATTTGTAAATGATTGGTGTCAGAACTTTTCATTGATCAGGTGTGCTCAGTCTCATCCGTGTAATATCATTGCCTTAAAATTCATGTTTTATGTTAAAAAAAAAAAATTGGCCGCGGGTCACAGGTATAGTAACTGCTAGAATTCAGATTTCTTGTGTTAGAAGGTGATTCTGAATGATTACCATAAATGAATGATGATTCCGATCTGGTTAAAATATCCCAAATAACCACTGTAATAATTATTACTTGCTTATATATATAGATCAACGGTTTCACAATTAAGGCCACACGAATATGAAGCTCTTCCTTCTTCACGGTTTGACAGAAGGATAAGGTGAGCAGCAAGCAACCAGCAATACGAGTTCAACCTGTGGGTGACAGAGATGCTCACCCTCACAGCCAGCCCTGCATTAGTGCCTGCAAAACGCAGAGCCCATGTGAAACTCTTTACAGTTCAGGGTAGCAATTTCCCTTCTTTTCTACCCAAAGAGGTTGAGAATATCAAAGACCCTTTTGCAAGAAGGCTTGCTACCAGAATTGAGAGGCTGCCAGTAAGCGTAATTCTCACTTTCACTATGTATTTGATACCCTCTCTCTTTGCTTGTTTGTTTGATAAATTGTTGTGTGGCTACTTAATTGTGAATATTATGCTTGCTGGGAAAATGGCCTTTTCTTATTTTTAATAGCAAATTCCAAAAAAAAAAAAATCCTGATTTTTGAGGTTTTGTTGATTTATTGTTAGCAAGAACACACCTTTCGATATCAAAATTTTGTAACGCTTTCGCTTGCTTCGAATTTCCAAGACATCCCAACTGCATATTATCCACTGACAATGCAGGTGGGGTTTGCAGACAGAAGCATCATGAGTAGTTGTGTGAAGCCTTTGATACAGAGTGAGGGAAGTCCAGTGGTTCTCCTCCATGGTTTTGACAGGTACATGATATACTCAGTAACATTGTTTTGAGAATATGTGGCCTTTAAAGTTCACTACATGTTATAATTCAGTTCCTGTTTAGAATGGAGATACACATTTCCACTGCTAGAGGAGGCTGGTATAGAGACTTGGGCTGTCGATGTTCTTGGTTGGGGTTTCTCTGATTTGGGTTTGTTTTGCATCTCTTGCCTCCTTTTTCTAATTATGGAAGTTCTAGCTTGTTATTCTTTCTTTCTTTTTCCCAACCTCCCATACCATGATTGTAATATCTCCTGTTTTTTTGTGTGCTTGCCAGAGAGACTTCCATCATGTGATGTTGCATCTAAGCGTGATCACTTGTATCAGGTACTTCAACTATCAAGTTCACTTATGTTCAATCCGCAGCCTCTTTCTGCTCTATTATGAAATTTTCAATCTATCCGTGCCTGTCATTTCCTCTTTCAGGATGGAAGGATCAGTTAGAGGCTTCCTTAGTTAGGTTGCAGAAACCAGTATTTGCAGAATTTAGTGATTGTATCCATTACGCTAAAACTAATTTGGGTCATCTCATTTTAACCGCAGCTCTGGAAATCCTATATCAGAAGACCCATCATATTGATTGGACCAAGCCTTGGTGCTGCCGTTGCAATTGACTTTGCTGTCAATCATCCTGAAGCAGTAAGTAGTTCTCGGTAACTGAGCACCTACACATGTGCCGTCCATCTATTCACAAGAAGTTACTAGCCAATCATTATACATCTTTTACTGGCAGTAGCCAAAGTTACTGCATCTATTTGTGCCATGAAACTCAAATGTTTAGCTCTATTTTCAGGTAGAAAAGTTGGTGTTGATTGACGCGAGTGTATATGCTGAAGACACAGGGAACCTTGCAAAGTTACCTAGAGCTATAGCATATGCTGGGGTAAGTCTTCCACTCAACTGAACAATGTCTTGAATGCTCAATATTTGTTGTCTATGTTAATTCTTTTCCACTCAATTCTATCTGGGGTCATCTCCACTGATTATACATGATATTTTCGCTTTATTGCATCGATGACTCAACAGAAGTTCTCTAGGATTTGTTCTTGGTCCTGACATTCTTCAATTTAACTGATGCAATTTTCACCACATAGAATTTACAGTCTGAAGTCAATCTTGGTGCTTCTTGAATAAGTAGAGAGATTTTAGTTTTGATATACGATAAAAGTTCAAGTACGGCCCCCTCAGTGATAGGATAAGTAAAATACTGAGCAAGAGCCTCTATATTTTGTTAGCTCAACAACCAGTTTCACATGAAAACTTATCAGAGCCCAGTAGGCTTGATGAGAAGTCCCATCTGCAGATGATTCCTGGAACAAAAATGAGCAGAAGCTTTTTCCTTTTTCTTCCAGTCCTATTCCATAGATGTGTGGGCTGTGAACATGTTTGAGACAGTGAGTAACATCATGCCACCCACATGTTCCTTCCTCCTCCAACACACTCTTCTTTTGTTGCATGATATTTGTGCCCCCCTCTTTCATTTTTTGTTAATTGTATATATTGCTTCTGTAACCATAAGCACTCCTTTGAACCAGGTTTATCTACTGAAGAGCACCCCCTTGCGCTTATATGTTAATCTTATCGCATTCAATAGTCTACCATTAAACACCAGCATAGACTGGATGAACGTGAGGGTTTCTTTCCAGAAACGAAACTTATCATACTATTGTTGTTTCACTATACAAATATATTTGCCATCACAAAGTTTTGCTAGAGTCATATTGGATTTAATTATTATTTGTTGTGAATGTAACCAGGTGGGCAGATTGCATTGTCTATATCCTTGGTGGGAGGATGCAACTGTAAATTTTATGAATTGTGGTGGTTATAATGTCAGTGCCCAGATAAAAAAGGTACTTGTTAATGTGTCATGAAGTAAATAAATGCTTTGATCTTGCCAATTAGCATAAAAGGGTGCCATGGAATGTCGAATCCGTGTAACTAGCACTTTTGGACTGGGGTGTCAGGCTGGACGAATGCAATTAACTCCTTGAAGTCTTCAATCTGTGCTTTTGGTTCGTGCATCAAATTGTCCTGACTTCCAAGCAATTTCCTAAAAATGCTTAACAAATTTCTTATGCAGGTCAAGCAGAAGACCCTTATCATTTGGGGTGAGGATGATCAAATCATTAGCAACAAGCTGGCCGTGGTTAGTACTTGCTGAACATCTTCCTGTGCATTGATACGATTGATGAACTTGAAACAAAGCGTGCAACACATTTGTAAAAATCTGTCCTTGGCCTTTCACAAAACTTCCGGTGTGAAACTTTTTGGATGCTCACAACTAACTTGACTTTCTGCTAAATGAATTTCTCTACCATGTTGTCCAATCGATTCAATGGGAAACAAACTCATTAACTCACGCGGCTCTTTAAATCACATCATGCAGAGGTTGCACTGTGAACTGCCAGATGCTATCATACGCCAAATTCCAGATTGTGGCCACATTCCTCATGTGGAAAAGCCCAACTCTGTTGCCAATTTGATTCTGGATTTTTTGGGAGAAGATAGCAATAAAGAAGCTCAAATTGTTTCTCAGGTTTGAATCCAATCACAATTAGTATTAAATTTTGGAAGAGATCTGTGCTTCCACCAAACATTCAAAGCAATTTGAAGCAGGGAGAGTAAGAACATATAAGAGGTCAGGGGATAATCTTCAAGTTTTGTTGCCTACAATCAACACACTCCCGGAACAAGAAGACGTAGATGAACTCAATGCCATTTTGTATCTATGAATATGTTGCTCGTTGTTTCAATTTGCAAAGTATTTTGGTGTTAGAGTAAATCCGTAACTCAGCATATTAATTTGTGGACGTGGAAATGGGAATCTTGCTGCGATGTTGGAGGTTGATCTAAGATTTTCAACGTAGTTATTGAATGGAGAATCTCATACAAAACCACACATCGTTGTCGTTAACTAGATTGAAAAGTTTAATGTCAATATGTCAATCAACAAAACAGGAAAGAATAGACTTAGCTCTCACATCCTTGTATACACATTCACCACCTCAACGAAGATATTCATATCATTCCTGACTGCGGAAAAGCAGTTGATATAAAAAATATAAAGTAGGTTTTCGATTACGGGTTTTTCTTGTCCAAATATATCTTGTTTGTATCACATATTCTTTTTCTTGATTAACAATATTTGTAGTTTTACCGATATCCCGCTGAGTATCTTGATTTCGTCTCTCCAAGCAGTTATGCTCCAGGACAAATAAATCATGAACAGAAGAGCCAGTTTTTTGGAGGACAAGGCAAACTTTACTTCAGCCATGTCCATGTAGTAAAATATAACACGATAGGCACGGATGGAAAAGCTACCCCCATCTCTGCTACAAATTGCATGAGCAAAAACTACTACGCGGAACCACTCATTTGATATGGATGGCTCATACAATTTTGTGATGTTACACGTCCAGGATGCTGCTAGTAATTTCGCACTGCTTCCTTTATACTGGCCTGGCATCATCGACAAAACTTATGTGAAAATCATTGATCCAGCTAAAAATATCATCGTCAAGAAACATACTGTGATGCGTCTCCGAGTTGGTAGGCGGCTCAAATGTCGTGCTCTCTCCTACGACATTGATTGTCGAATTTCTTGGCTAGCAAAGTTGCAAATTCTTCTTCGTTATACATTTTGACACCACCCCCCGCTAAAATCTACACCATAGTTTTTATTAAGCAAAGCCTGTTCTAGCAGTAGTTCACAAGGAAATTCCTTCCCAATCTATACCATAGTTTTTATTAAGCAAAGCCTGCTCTACCAGTAGTTCACAAGGAAATTCCTTCCCGTATACCGACCAATGTAAAAGCCTCCCCACCCAATGACCATGATAGCATTGCCCAGAGAAAACAAAAATGATGCCATTGATGGTTGCCCAGAGAAAACAAAAATGTTGCCATTGATGGTAAAAGGACACCCTAATTGCACCCCCATGCTGCACTTTAATCGCATCGCAACAATTTCGAAGAAAGGCAACACCGGATAAGCAGTGAGCAAGAACAATTAAATAGGAATGGATTAAAAAAGATGTTTATGTTGAATCTACTTTTCAAAATACCTTTTACATTAAAATAATAATTTTTATTTTTAAAAAATTAATTTTTATATCTTATTTAAAACATATCAATTTAAAAAATATAAATCTTTTTAAATCTTTTCAAGAATAAATTGTTTGACAATATACTACCTTACTTTTCAAATAATTTTTTTTACATCAACACATAAAAAAAATAAAAAAATTAGATTTAAAAACAAAAAAACTTTAAAACACAGAAACAATTGGGACTTTAAAACACTGCCTGAAAATACATAACCACTGCCTCAAACTGGGGGTGGTGGATGGGCCAACTTTTCATTAGATTAATATAAAAAAAAATACTACAACCTCTCTCTAGATATACAAAAGGAGAAATTCTAAAAAGAAGAGATCAGGTTCCCCAACACAGCAGACATATCATCCACTCGATAGGAATCAAATTCCTAGCTTTTTCACATAGGTGGAGGGGAAAGCGCCAAAAAACCCTAGTGAGGTTTGGCTCTAGATGACCCCCACAATCCCCCACAATCCCAACGTAAAATTACATGCCTACCCAACCTTCCGTTGCAAAATGAAATCATCTACACATCAAACCCCCACCCACCCCCACCGCCTTGCCCCCGTTTTAGCTTCTCACCGTCAACCCCACAACAAAAATATGCCTGAAGACAAGAGGGTCAAAGATACAATGAACCACAAGTTAGTGCCCTTAAAAGCAGGAGCCTCACTACTATTATCATTGAAGCCAGTTGGGCCCAATCCTGAGTTGAACACTGATGAAGGCGGAGTAGGAATTATAGATCCTGTGCCGGTGCCTGTGCCTGTGCCTGTGCCGGTTCCGGTGCCGGTGCCTGTGCCGGTAGGTGTTGTGCCGGTGCCGGTGCCGGTGGGTGTTGTGCCGGTGCCGGTGCCGGTGCGGGTGGGTGTTGTGCCTGTGCCGGTGCCGGTGGGTGTTGTGCCTGTGCTTGGAGTGGTGGTTGTTGGGGTGTTGCCTGTTCCTGTGCTGTAAAAACAAAAGGAGAAACCAGAAAATGATTATACCAAACTTCGGAAAAATATAATCTGCACAAATGTTGCCTCATCTGCACTTAACATGTGGAAAACATATGCCAAGCTGAGAGATTTAGAATCAAAATCTTGGGGAAGGATGAAATATCGACATCAGGACACAGCTCAAACTGCAAGGACAATGCAGCCCCTGACCTATAAAGATATGTGAATGCAAGATGTTAAAGCGTGAATGATAGATCTACTTTTTCTTAACCACCGTCCAAAACTTTCTCTAACGCCAACATTAAAGAAACGATATTTTTCTGATACTGCTTGTGCAAGAAAACACAGTTCAAATCTACCATGGGGATCGTACAAGGTTGACACGCAAGTGCAGAAAGTCAGAAAGAGAAAGAGACAGCTGGAGGCTAGATTCATGATTAACAGCACCAGGATTCATCAGCTTATTGATTCCCAGTCGCAAGAAAAATTAACTTTAGTAAAAGGTCTCTGAAGGACAAAAAAAAAAAAAAAAGGTATCCGAAGCTTTAAACCAGATTCACACTCCCCGCACAGTAAAAGTTTCATCTAAACACCGTAGCAAAATAAAATCTGGAAAGATCCAAAATTGACAGAGAAATCACCAACACAGGATGTCAAAATCACCGAGTTTTTTTTTTTTGAAAGCAATACCTTGGAGTTGCAGATGCAGGATATGTACACCCAGAGGCTACATCTGCATATTACAGAAACATACGAAACAAGGAGCGAGTCAGTGCCACCAACAGATAGTTGGATAAGAGATGGCTGGATTGTGGGACTTCACTTACTTTGAGGAGGAGTGGCACTAGTCATGGCAGTTCCTGAAAAATCACAGCTCCCAACAGCTTGGCCCTTCTTCTGGAAGTAGCTGTTAACAGCATAGCTGCAGTGATCTTTTACAGTGTTGGGCTGGTAACAAGGGCCATTTTGAACGATTTGGGTACAGTCAGCTCCGGCTCCACAAGCATAATCCAGGGTCTTTTGCAGCTGTGTGTCACCAACCCCATCCTTGCATATGCAGTAAGTAGCACCTACAGCAGAAAATGAAAAACCAACAAAACTGTTAGTTCACAAAAAACCACACCCTTTTTCTTCTGAAGATAACTAGAAATTTAAAGAAAAGGAGGAGTTCCAAAATAAATCGACGAATTAAAAGAAACACTGGGGGATCGTCACTAGTCTACAGATCATCATGGATTTAAGCTAAATTTTCCCTGGAGTGATAAAAAAATATAGAAAGAAAGGAAAATTCTAGGGGGAGAAAATACAAAAACTCTTTTCTTTCAGCTGAACTGGTAGAAGAACCGAGAAAACAAGATAGGAGATCACTTTAAAAGATTAAAAAGACCCTGTCTAAAAAATGAGCATTCCATTTATGAAGTCCTTGAACTTTTTCATCCAAAAGATTGGAAAAGAAGGAAAGCAAAAACACAAGAATCCAATCGACTTACTTGAATGGCCAGTGAGGGCCAAGAAAAGACCTAAAAACACTAAAACAGCCATGAATGATGCAAGTTCGTGTGCTAAAATATGAGACACAGATGTATTTTAGAGAGGATAGAACTTCTAAGATGAAAGGCAGTGACTGTTAGAAGAGAGGGGGAGAGAGAGAGTGAATTTAGTGGGAGGAAGGGGTGTTGGGGGATGGAGATTTCTAGACAACAAAATGAGGAGTGACGGTGGGGTAGTGGGGGTGTCTGTATTTTTACGCTTTTTTTAATCGCTTTCGTATTAAGACAGTTATTTTAATACTACATCTCCATGTAAATGGAAGTGTGTTTATAGGGAAGAGAGGAAGCTGGAGTACTTGTCACGTATGTGACTGAAGTGTAGTTTTAGTTTCACAACGGTCATAAACTCATGTGCATGATTAAAACTTAACCAGAAAGGACCCAACCTGGTTTAGGCTGGTGGTCTGGTCCTATGTTGAGGGGGGCCTACGTGTATGTTCTTGGTTCTCTTTGTTCTGTCACAATGACCTCGCGCCGTGTGGTGTCCCTTCTTTTTCTTTTTTCTTGTGTTTGATTAGGAGGTATCAGCATCAGCATCTCGTTTAGATGCACGGTTAAAAACTATCCGTGTATAAACTGGTAGTAAGTACTATTCAATTGCATAGTTATTGTACCGGAGTGATGGGTTGATCCGGGATTCCGATCACGGCCGGGTTCGAAGAAGCTCCGCTCGAAAAATATCCAACAGCTATATTTTTAAGAGAAAAAAAAACCCAAAAAACTAGATTACAAACACCAAGCCTCCTGACGTGGGTGGATGTTTCCAGATCAATCTAAAACCTAACAGCAACAACCAACAACAACCAACAATCACCAGCTTGGCGTAGCATATTTGTTTTTGCTCTTAAAAAAAACAAAGTGATTATATAAACCAACCAAAAAATTAATCATCAAAGGACATATTTCATAAGAGGTGGAATAAATTTTTCCGGGTGCTAGCTAGAACTGTGGTTCAAGTTCAGGGGTCAAAATTAAAGGGTAAATGAAGTACAAGTGTGGCCTCAAGGTACGTGAATTGTATTATTCTTCGCTTTTATCTAGAACTCAGCCTCTTGGCCGAATCAACCCATCTCATAAGCATGAGTCCATTGCATTTCGCCATTGCTTCCTGTGTTGTCAGACGTACCATGTTCTCTTTACCCGAACCCAAGATGAAAAGAAAAGCCAGCACAACACCTTCCGCAAGGGATGAAATACAAAATAAAATCAAATAAAAAAAAATAGATGATATTCAATATAAAAATTAAAAAAAATAATATAATAGGAGATAAAATTAAAAATAAAATAAACCAAAAATAATGATAAAAATAGATATCAAATATAATAAATAAATAATATAATAGGAGATAAAATTAAAAATAAAATAAACCAAAAAAACATTAATAAAAAATTGATATCAGATATAATAAATAAATAAAAACAATTTTAATTTTATAAATTATCTCAAATAAAACAAACAAAAATTTAAAAAATATGAATCAAATTCAAATAAAAAATTATTTTAACCCATAATATTTAATCCATTAATTGTTATTACGGAAATAAAAATTGTCATTTTACTATACACTAGCTACACTAAAACACTCATCTCTTCAAGTTGTTCTTTAATATAATTTCCTCCGTCGAACCACTTCCAATGCCTGGACCCCGACCCTGAAGCGTGCAAAGTTTGACACGAATTAACGCTTGAGTAGAAATTTCGCTTCTTTTTTTTTTTTGAATTACGTGATACACGTAAAATGTAGACCTTGTAACGTTCACACTTTTAGGCAAGTTGCAACTAGTAAGCACAGAGTGAATTTTCTCCTTGCTATCATTTTAAAAATATTTTTACTTTAAAATATATAATAATATTTTTTTAGGTTTTTTTTAATATCACGAACCAAAATCATTAAAAAATAAAAAAGACATATTTAAAAAAATACTTGAAAACATAAATAATCTCTCTCCCGAAGACATACATCCTAGCATACTCATGATCAAATGTATAGTACCATCCCAGCGAAAAACCACCTGTTATATTCAAAACATGCTATTTGAACTGTAAAAGGCACTAGTTAACACCCCGATAAAGGCACGGTGGATCCAGCATCTTCAGATAAGTATGGAATTTTCTTTTTCCCTGGAAATCTCTTGTTTGTTTCCACTCTCAATTAGAATGAAGAAAAGAAGACAATGGGCTTTAATTCAACCAGTCCTAAGTTTCCTTTCTTTCTAGAACCCGACTTTCGAATATCTACTTTATAAAAATAAAAAAATAAAAATATGTGTTACTGTGTTAATAATAATTAGAAAAAGTATAGTTTGTAATTGTTTCGGGGTATTTGAATGTGCTACCGCTTTCGATGGGAATAAAAAAATCTAGACATTAAAAAATTATAAATATTGTAATGAATTATTTAGTATTATTATTAAATTTGATGTAAAAAATTAATTTTGGTTTCTTTACTTCCAATTCTTTATTTAATTTAAATTTAAAATTAATATATATATATAAGAATTACTTTAATGTAACTCCAGCTAAGTTCGGAATGATTATGATAATCAGTAAAAAAAAAAAATACATGGCAAATAAAAAAGTCATGCGTTTGTTAAAAAGCTCAAGTGCGGGGTGTGAAAGTGGCTTTCTCGCCTGGGCTAGGTTTTTTTTTTTTTTTTTGAATTTTTGCAAGGGGTTATCCGCCCTTTTTTTTTTGAAAAAAAAAGAACAAGATAGAAAAGTGAGCAATTTTGCTTTCAAAGCGAATCAAACCGAAAGCGTCAACCATGCATCCCCCCACTCATTAACCAAGCTCGCTACGAAACAAATGTTTCAATTAATAATTAAAATGATGTATTAACCTACTTAACTGTTAATATATACAGTTAAACCGACTACACGTCCTGTAGTTGCATTGATAAAGGTAATTCATTTCATTTATCGTTAAAAAACACACTTCATCAACAGTAGAGATGTTAATACTAGCTTCATGGGCAGCTGATGAATTCAATTACCAGAGAACCATATAGGCTATAGCTATTCTACTGGGTCCGTAAGATCCACCGAGTTTCACCATCATTTAGGGTCCTCAAGCACTCCTTCCAGCCTTTCTGGTCAGTCAATCAGAACATACGCATGCATCCAACCTTCAAAACAGAATCAGATTATCATGTGTAGGCATGTGCGCTGATAATTGCTCAAGATTTGGCTCTTACTAGCATTCTAACATGCTCTAAAGCACAAACAAATGTAAGAAAAACCACCCCCACCACGAGGCCAAGCAGGAAACCAGACAAGCACACTCCATTCCAGCGATAAAGAAAAGGTTGCAAGAAGAAAAACCCGGAGAGTAGTACTGGTTACCGTAATTAATGTCGGCGGAGAGTTCTTGCCGTTGGGCCAAGTGGTAGCTCAGAAACTTACAGGGCTGAGTGAGAGCACACATGGTGTCTGGATAGTGCTGGGTAGTTTCTGGGGAAATGTCAAGCGCTTGCCTCCATGCGATATACAATTTTGTGCAATTAGTCGCCATGCGTCAGTCTGAAATATTATTAATAATTAATACGTTTTACCATATTGGCACAATGCACGTGTTTCCTTCTACGTGCTGTCAGGTTTAAAATCAGATTCGTGTCATCGCAGTGATTTAACAACAATAAAAATCGATTCAAGTTCAACGGTAAAGAGAGTACAAAACCACACCCTTCGCAAAATTCATTTCTCAACGTGCGGCGCTCGTCGATCAGTTGAATGGTATTTTTGGGAGTTTCAAAGTATTTTTTATATTAAAATAATATTTTTTATATTTTTAAAATTATTTTTAAAATTAATACATCAAAAAAACTTAAAATAAATAACAAATAAATTTTTAGTAAAAAAATAATTTTAAAAAATTGAGATTTACATTGCATTACTCAACAGTGCTAAATATCTGTCTGGGAACATGTTTATGATTATTTTTTAAATTTTTTTATTTAAAAAATATATTGAAATAATATTTTTTATTTTTTAAAAAATTATTTTTAAAATCAATGCATCAAAATAATTTTTAAAAACTAAAACTATTAATTTAAAGTAAAAAAATTAAAAAATTTAATTTTTTTAAATATTTTTAAAACATAAAAATAAATAAGATACAAATAGAAAAACTCTAACTTCATAACTTCAATTGATATTTATACCCTTCAATGCTAGTCATTGTTTTTTTTTCTTTTCTTTTTAATGGAGAGTTTATAGATTATTTTTGTCATGATAATATTTATAATAAATAAAAAATTCTTTACACGACTATTAATGAACATTAATAAGAGAGAATACTTTTTGTACTATCATTAATGGATAGAATAATTCATACGCAAATATAAATTAAAATTAATAAAAAATATCATCTCTTATACAAACATTACTAATAAAAAAACCACCCAGTATTTAAAAGAAAAAAGAGAGATTTAGACTTAACAATACATATTTCTCGGGGGATGGACTTGAGTGATGCGCTCAAGACCTCACCAGAGCCCACAATAAGGTGAATGTGTCCAACAATTGGGCTCGGGCTACCCCACCCGAGCTTACAAGAAGGTACTAGACATATGCAGCACTTGGACCTGATTGTTTTACCCGGGCTGTCAAAGGTGCATGGAAATAAGCCAAAAATTGAGCCATCGACCATTATGATATCCGTGCTAAGAGGGATATATGTTGATCCATCAATCTACCATTTCTGAGGAATTTAAAGAATGAGAGAATTGTACCAAAAAGAAAAAAGAAAGACAGAAACAAGGGGGCGGCGGAAGATCATCAAAGCTGTTAATAGGCCCATTTAGAATACGATTATTATCATGACAGGCAAGACGAGGAGAAAAGAAATCCCTGAACAATAATCTATTTAGATTTATTAAACAGAATCTACGCCCATGCCAGGCTGCTAATCAAGGTTAAAGGCAGACCACCAGCCTTTAAACAAGAAAAATACTGCTAATCATAGGAGTATGAATGCATTATTAAAAACAACACACAACAGGTTGTACGTGATTGATTAAAAGGATAGAAAACAAATGTGCAATTTTTGTGATGTCTGGGGTCAAGCAAACAATCAATGGTTCGGTGGAACCAAAAGGAATAAAAAACACAAGGAAGTATTCTTTGAAACTCTATGCTCGCTTTCAGACTACTTTAGGTGATCGGTCTCTAAAGTGCTTGATTGGGGCCGCGAAAATTCCCATCTACAGGCCAGAAAGAGAATAATTGGACCCCAAAGGCTGATGCCTCCTCCATGCACGGGCACTCTTTTGGGCAGCAGAATAATACTTCTGCTATCATAGACGAGGAGGCTGTGAGATGAGAGCTCCCTCCTCCTTTTCTTTTTTAAAAAAGAACTCCCATTTTGATCATTAAGGTCCGGCTCTCGTCAGTCATCGCCAAGGGGGGACCTCGACGACGGAAATGGGCACAGCCATTCTGCATGAAGATGGCCTTTTAGCCTAGTCATGGGTAGCCATTACAACCTTGGGGGAGATTTTGCTTGGCAGAGGTGAAGGAAACAAGTTGGGTTAGATATCCTCTACTAGTGCTCTGACATTCCAAACTGGACATTCTGGTCGGTATTAACCGATCCGATCATCACTAAACACATGATGCGTGCCAATAAATTAATGGTAATTTTCAAATCTCGAATATTAAAAGCCGAACACATAATTATTTACCAAAATTCAAGCGTTTTAAAGTGTAAAATACAGGAAAAAAAATTAAAAAATTGTCATGGGCTTCATAATTCTAAAATAAATAGCATGCATTCGCCTGAACGAAACCAGTAACCTTAATTCTAATTTTAACGTGTAAAAAATAAATTCGAGAATGAAACCTAATCATAAGGGAAAAAAACATAATAACCGATAGCTAGAACAATAATATTAGAAGGGTTCAACATTTTAATTAAGCGTTTGTATATTTTTTCATTTAAAAAGCACTTTAAAAAATTAATTTTTTTCTTCAATTTTTTTATATTTTTTTTTATTATTTTGATATATTGATATTAAAAATAAAATATAAAAAATATTTAAAAAATAACTATTATTAAAATATCAAACGGACTGTTTAAATATTGAGCAGTTAACATTTCGGGCCATAAAACATTATTTTCTCAACGAGATCCAAACAGATATTTTAACCCAAAAGGAAGTCACAATACAAGAGGAGTGAGCCGAACGAAGAGACAACGAGCCCTAACAATGGGTTCAAGCATGTGAACTTCCTCCAAGAATAGCCCAGCTCAACAACCCATAAACCCTAAACCCATTAATATCTTATATTCTACCGGTAACCAGATAATATATTAAAAAAAAGGAAGAAGAAGAAGCCGCTCCCATCTCAAACACTAAACACTGAAAAACCCTAAACCAGAAAGAAAGTGGTTCGCTTTCGTACTCCCCTCTTACCCCACCCTCCCCATCAATGGCTTCCCAAATGGCAATTCTAACAAGAACAACAAAAACCCTATTGAAAGCCCTAAACCCCCAAATCAAATCAATATCCACCTTCACTCACCTCTCGCAAGAAGCCCATCTCGCCACCGACCACCCTCCCTCTGATCTCCCAAACCCCAACTCTAGTTCAACTCCTTTCCCTCCAAATCCAGCTTCCGGAAGCCCACTCTACAATGACACAAACTGGCGAAACCCAATCCCAATCTACCAAAATCCTAACTCCCCTATGATCCCGCTCGGTCTCTTCCATAACCAGACGTCTAGAATCCAATCAATGCCTCCAGACATGGACTTGAATTCGCTATCGAATATGTTTGCTGATTGGACCACGTCAAAGAGATGGGAAGATATCAAGGGGTATTTTGAGGCGTGGATTAAGTCACTAGATAGAAATGGGAAGCCTAATAAGCCTGATGTTAGCTTGTATAATCATTATTTAAGGGCTAATTTAATGATGAAAGCTAGTGCTGGTTATTTGCTTGATTTGGTTGCTCAAATGGAGGATTTTAATCTTTCGCCTAATACTGTTTCCTTCAATTTTGTTCTTAAAGCTATGTATGAAGGTCTTGAGACCGAGGCTGCCGAGAAGTTGCTTCAACGGTTAGTGAATTTTGGATGATTTGTTCATCCATTTGTGTTTATGGAAAAACTGAGATGCATATGTTTTTCTTTTTGTTTGTGTGAAGTTAAAGTTTGGAGCTTTATGCCTTTATGTTTGGCTATCATTTTCATTTCTTATTGTTTTCAGAATTGATTATCTTGTATATAAGTAATTGCATAGTTGCATGATGTTTGTGTGAAAAATTTCTCTTATTTTGGAATTCCTAATTCTTACATGCCCGTTGTCAGAGCCTCAAAGTAATTTCATAGTATTCACAGTGTTTGCTCATCCCCTTTCACATTCATGTGGGGACCTTCTGTGGTATCTACCTCATGGACCTGTATGAATGTGAGTGTAGGAGCACAGCAATTTCTCAGCTGAATACATGCAGGGTTTGTGTTGAAACATCGCTTGCTGTTTCAGGATGGAGCATACAGGAAAAGAATCGCAGCCTGATGAGGAATCCTATGACCTGGTTGTTACAATGCTTCTCAATAAAGGCAACGTTGATGCTTTTGATACTGCCTTGAAATATATAGATAAAATTCTAAAAGGTGATTACATGTTATCGATGAAAGTATTTGATGAATGTGTTAGAAGATGTTGTAACTTTGGCAGACTGGATGTGTTGCTATCTATTATTGAGAAGTGTAAGGTAATTAACTGTTTTGCCTTATAATTTATTGCATAAAAAGACCCCTCTTTTTATGTGCATGTTTTTTTATCTGATTTTTTTTGCATACTGTGTTAACAGAAAATGGATCAGAACAAAGCTCTCTGTCCAAATTGGAACCTATGCAACCATGTTGCTGAAATTGCATTAAAAGAGGATAACAGCAAGTTATTGTTTTGCGCCCTGGAGTTTATGGCTAGATGGATTGCTCGAGGAGAGAAGGCAAGGCCTGTCGTTCTACTTTCAGTGGATGAAGGATTGATTGTGGCAGCACTTGGAACTGCTGGCAGGACCTACAACTCCACTCTCCTGGATGCATCATGGGCAATCCTTCGCCGCTCTTTACGTCAGAAGAAGGCTCCTAACCCGGAATCGTATATTGGGAAAATATATGCCCATGCATCATTGGGCAGTCTGCAAAAGGCTTTTGCTACTTTGCGTGAATTGGAGTCTTGTTATGGGAGTTCTGATACGGAAGCAGAAGATGAATTGTTCTCACCATTCTCTTCTTTGAATCCACTAGTTCTGGCTTGCTCCAAGAAGGGTTTTGAGACTTTGGACTCGGTATTTTTTAATTTTCAGAAGTTGATAATTAGCGTTCACCTATTGTTAACTTTTAACAAATCATCTTCCAGTTCAAATTTTGTTAATTTAACCAGTCATTCTTCACAAAATGTTTTCTTACTAAGTTTAGGAACCCTTTATTCATTTGGATTCTTTAGTTACTTGGTTTAGGAATCCTTTATTCATTTGGATTCTTTTGTTGTCATTTGATTATGTGACTTTTAATAGAGATATTGTTTCTTACAAGTCTAGGATTTGGGCTTTTGACTTGCACAAATGGTTTCTGAGGCAATTTCAGAAAAGATGTCTTATTCTCTATCAATCAATTTGTGCTTTTGAGGTTTCTCTACAAACCTTAAACCTATTTCTCTTTTTCCAACTTCAATTTCATTCAGATTTTAGCCAATTTAACTTATTGTTCTTCAGTGTTTCTGTTGGTTTTCTCCTGCAATTCTACATCACTGATTCTCATTGTTTTAATTTTTCTCAGGTATATTTTCAGCTAGAGAATTTAAGTCGTGCAGAATCTCCATACAAGTCTGTGGCTGCTCTTAATTGTATAATTTTAGGTTGTGCAAATATATGGGATCTTGATCGCGCCTACCAAACTTTTGAAGCGATTAGTTCTTCTTTTGGGCTGACCCCTAATATTCATTCATACAATGCTCTAATTTTTGCATTTGGAAGGCTTAAGAAGGTAGATCATTTTACGGCCCTCTCTAGGCATGATGCACATGCAATTTAGCAATGCATCAATACCATTTTGTTTTCTACTCGGTGTAAAAGGGGCTTTGCAGTACTGCATGCAGTCACCTTCCCCTTGATGAATCTCATATTTATGTGGGTGGACTGTGCATGCTTTCAATGAACTTCCCCATGTGTTGCAGAGGTGCTGCAGAAAGACTAATTTGATGATTTCTTTGGAATATGTAACATGTATTGCTCATGCTTGCACACATTAAAATAAATAAATGCATGCAATCCTATCAACTGCTTGTTTGATATACAGGATCTATTCCATTGTAAAATTTCTTGCTTCTCTTGTGGCAGACATTTGAAGCTTCAAATGTGTTTGAGCACTTAGTGAGCTTGGGTGTTAAACCCAATGCAATGTCGTATTCATTGCTTGTTGATGCTCATCTCATCAACCGAGATACAAAAGCTGCTGTGTTGGTGATTGACAAGATGGTAATGCACTTTTTTCCTCTTGGGTGTGCGTATTGAGATGTACTTGGTTTCTATCTTGAGTTTTTGCATCTCTAGAGAAACTAATGCATGCACAATGAACCTGTTGACTAGGTTTCTGCTGGATTTGTCCCTTCCAAGGAAATACTAAAGAAGGTCAAAAGGCGCTGTATTCGAGAAATGGAATATGAGAGTGATGATCAAGTAGAGCTCTGGGCTAGAAAGTTTGACTATCGATTGGGCTCTCAAAATCGTAGGGACTTGTTGTTTAATCTGGAGTACAGCACTGATTTTGCTTGATTGGTAAGTTTTGATGAGTTGAATGTTTTTTCTACATCTAACAAAATCAAGAGAAGATTGTCCTTGGTGTATAGCATGATGGTCTCAACTAGGATAATATTTTGCTTTGACTATAACACTTGTTGCATGTGATTTGCCTCATTTTATTTTACAGAAATTAGTCAGTAATTTAACATTTACCTTCTTAATATAATGGATCAATTTAATTCGGAAAGTAACAATTATAGTCAAGATTGTAATGGTCGTTTTATATAATTTTCCTAATTTCTTCCAAGTTTTACTTGGCATTGAAGAAATGGTCTCTTTCTCCATAAAAAAAATAATGGCTATTTGAGAATCGTTGTTCCATGGTAGTTTTTGTCTCTAGTAAATGAGCTTTTCAATCTACTCTCCTTCATTGCGTAAACACGCCTTGGTGGAGGTTTTGTCTTAAGTTTGATCATGGCCCATGTGGGGACAATGTCAAAACTCCACTAGCTAAGTTAGGTGACACTTCAAATATTGTTTCTTGATGTAAACAAACTTGTGCAGCCATCAGAGGAACGTGGCTGAATACAAAAAATGGAACTGGTAATTTCTTTCCATTTCAGCAGCTCCAAATCCACTTTTTTTATTCTTTTTTAAAATCAGCTCTACCTGTGTATTTGCTTTCCACAAAAACGCAATCTTTGTATAAAAAATGAATGGGAAAAACTAGTGCTTTTTTCAGTAAATGTTGACTCTGCATTTTGCGTTCTTCTTACCTTGATTTGGGTTAATCTTGCATCAACCTGAATTTCTGATCTTTCTTTATCTTCTTCCAGGTTTGGTTACTGTTTCTTCTTGGTAATCTCAGTGGTGGCAGTTTGCTTGTTCTCCAGCGCCTGTCCAATGAAATTCTTTCCTGTCTGTGCATTACTTAATTGTACTCGATTTTGACCTTGGCAGGACTGATACAAGGATCAGGATTGATCTTATTATCATAGCCTCTATATCGTCCATATGCTTCCCGGTTTTTTTGTTTTTTTTTCTACTGAGGGAAATCTACAGGGCAGGAAAATGTTGGTCCAAAAGATTTTCAATGTTGACAAATAAATGTAGGACATTCTTGATTTCTTATGTAGGATAGAAATTCTGCAATGGCTTAGATCCTCAACTGGTGAGATGTTTGTCTTTCTGTCTGTAAATCTAGTGCTTAAGTTAATGTTGTCTTCAAGCAGTACTTTGCGTAATGCAGTTATTTTTTGGAGATAGAAGTTGGTGATGTGATCGTGCGTGCATAGTGTAACTTGCCTCTAATTCATATGTAGAACAGAAGAGTTTTGCCTTGTTGCACAAGACGGAAGTTTCAGGTGATTATTGTTGGAAAATTTGTTAAAAGATGGTTAACGGATATATTTGAATTCAAATTAAATGTGGGCCTACTCACCTTCTGAAGTCGGCCTACTCACCTTTTGAGTAAACTTTGTTCAATTTTAATTTTTAATACGAGTGTTTTTAACATGAAACATGCTTTAAATAAATTTTAGGGTAATAAAAAATTGATTTTAAAGAAATTTTAGTAATCATGTTTTGATGAAATTAAAAATCTTGTGAAAAATATATTTCACGTGAGAAAGAAAAAAAAATGTCTTCGCTGTTTTAAAATGCCAAGTTAAAATTAGGGTTAAAAGCTCACTTAATTATTTTAGAGTTGGAAGGTTTTAGGTAGGCCTTAGAGTTTAAATATATATGCTTATTACAAAATAAATATTTTCACAAGAACTATTTCTTCCAATTAAAATCTGGACTTGAATTTTGTCTATGAGTCTAGGCCTTGGAGGCCAAGACATTCTCTTTTCATTCTTCCATAGATAAGAGCAAGATTTATATTTAAGCCACCACTTAATCATTTTGTCTATGATAAATATTAAAATGTAGTTATGGTTATTTTTTAAATAATTTTTTATGTTAAAATGCTTATCAATGATTTTTTTTTATTTTTTAAAAAGTTATTTTTAATATCAGCACATCAAAATAATTTGAAAACACTAAAAATATATTAATATGAAGTAAATAAAAAAATAAAAGAATTTTAATTTTTAAAAAAAACACAAAAATAAATGATAACTGATTAGATTGAATTATTGAAAAAAAATTCATCAATCTACTCTATCATATCTGATTTTTTTGCTTAAAATTTCAAATTACTCCCATTTGCCATATCATTTTTTAAAATAAAAAATTCTTAAATTTTCATACTGTTCCCATTCCCGTGTAGTTCATTCTTTATTTTTAAGGGAAAAAAAAAAGCGTATTGGCAAAATGATCCACGGCCTCAAAATTTGAAACTAGAGCACTCTGAAGCCCAAGCCTATTGATCTGAGTAAGACTGAGCAAAATATGGACCGGACCAATAGCCCAAATAACTGGGAGAACTCTGAAGTTGCAGGGCCGGCGAAGACAGGACCAGGGGAGTAAACATGGACTCTAATGGCAACCATAGAAACCATTGAAATCAAAGGCCAAGCCCATTTCACTGCTTAAGATCGAACAAGACATGGACTGGACCAATTGCGCAAAGTTCATTACACCTTCTAGTTCGAAGTATTCTGTAACTTGGATCAAACGCTAAAACCCTAGACAAGAACCAACGGAAATTCCCTTCCCTTTTCAATTTCAACCCAAAATTTAGGTAAATAGAAAAAACAGAGCACAAATGGAAGGTGGGGTGGGTCGTAATGGCAAAGAGAGAGAAGAGGAACAAGACGGCATGTCCGTACATTCCCCATGCAAAGCTCCTCCTTCCTCTGCTTCCTCTCTTCCCAAGGTCTCTCTGCCTCTCTCCCACACGTGTTTTTTTTTTTTTTCTTGTGGAATTTTAATTGGAGTTCAAAATATTTATTCTTTGGGGTCAATTAGGAGCAATCACAGGTGGAATTAGAGCTAAGACTCTTAGAAGCTTTGGAGATCTACCCTCCTGTCAAACTAAGAGGCAGGTTCTTCAATTTTCCTCTTCAGTTTTATCTCAATTCGCTCGATTGTGGGGTATTTGATTTTTTTTTAATGAATTTGAAATAGGAATTGTGTTATTGTGTCATATTTCCTGCAGTAGCATTTGTATGGATTAAATTAATAGAGTTGAATGGGAAATGCACATTGCTTGTATGATGAACATGTCAGTGGAGCTATCGGAACAGCGCATTATGTGATTATGTTATGATGCTATTTGTTGGGAGTTTTGAGGGATCTGCTTCATTTGCTATCATTTACTGGTGATAAGTTTTTGGTGTGAAAGCTTCTGTTCAGGAGATTTGCGGTTTGGTGTCAAGACTGTTGAGGAGTTATTTTGTTTTGATGATAGAATACAAATACTTTCTATGTGAGATATATAATGAGACAAATATAAGTCATTTAGAAATTAATTCACATGAGTTATCAATGAGTTAATAGATATATCTCTAGTTCCACTCTTCTTTTATGCTCTTTTTTATTTTTAGAGTTAAACAAAACATTTGAAAAATTCCTTTCATGCAGGCATGCATCGCCACTTTGTACTTTATGGTCTCATGGAATTTCTTCGGAGAAGGTCGTTCTGTCTCCCACTCTGTTTCCTTTCTAAAAGTTTCCATTTACATGCTTTAACATATTGATCACTCGATCACAGCTTTGATCGGCAATTTTCTCCAGATGAGGTTTTGCAGTTGCTGGACCGATTCTACAACATTGAAATGCTGGTATTTAATTTCAGTGATATTTTTCATTTTCATTTCATGTTACAGAAAAATAACACGGCAAATTTCAATACAGAAAATAATTCATATGAACGCTATGCTACTACAAATTCATTTCAAGTAAAATGTTGGAGATTTTGATGCGTGTATGAATTGATAAATGTCTCAGCTCTGCTGGATGCTAAATTTGGCTCACTTCGTTGCTGACCTTGTATTGTTTCCCATAGAAGGAATAGTGCATGGAATCTTAAAAGTATGTCTATGAGATTAGATGATGACATATAATTCGCGACCAGTGAAAGATCAAAGTATTCACAATCAAGTATTTTAGTCTATGCCTTGCGAATATTGTGTTTTTCTTGCTTTCTCTTTTACACATCATCCCTATTTTCTTTATGAGAACATATAATGTGTGCAATGATTTTGGCTTGTTTCTGTCAAGTTTCAGAAACCAGATGATGAAGAGGCAGAAATTCTGAATCACGAGGAAGATTTTTCCTTGCCTCAAAGTTATTTTGTCAAGGAAGAGTGAAATTGATAATTTTGAACCACATCTTTTTTGGACTCCTTGCACAACAATCCTAGCTGGGAGCATTTTTCTTGATCATATTTTAAATCCAAAACTGGCGCAAACTTGATAGGAGTCAGTGTTGCTTAGAATCTCTGAAGGCCATTGTAATAATCCTTTTAAATCCCCCCCCCTCATGACTCCTATAGTAAGATAAATATGTAAATTTTAGTTAATATAGTTTCATTTACTTTCCACTATCATTTCCAGATATTCTGTTTTTTGAAGACGGCAGAGACAAGGTTGTGTGAGGGTCAAACAATAACGAGGACAAGTGCGTTAGGAATATAGGATGCATTTTCTTGTCTATTGATTTCTAGTTTCAGTCAATGTATTCTGCTCGTCCCAAAAGAGGAGATTCATGTGGAGTAAGAAGCTCAAGAATTTGGTAATTTCCTGGCGTGGTCAGGCGCCGTCCATGCATTAAAATAACTGCCAAATTATAATAGAAATGGGTTAGTACATTTTTACATTGTTCTGCCTTGTATTTTCTATTTAAAAGGTTTTTTTTAAATATTAATATTAATATTAATATATATATATATATATATATTTTATCATTCTCAAATCCTTCAGTTGGTGTCGTCGAGGTTGTTAAAAATTAACTTGTGATGTTCATACAAGATTATATTTTTGTTCCTTGATTTTTTTTTTTTTAAATTTACTTTGGTCTCTATATTTTTTTACTTACAAAGAAATCCTTAATTGTAATTTTTTTTGGTCATCATATTTTACAATAAATACAATTTAGTCCATGAATTGATTTTTTTCCAATTAAGTTTCTATATGTAATTTAAATGAGTTAATAGATAAGGTAAAAGATAAGTGAATTTAAATAGATATGTATGTTCAAAAAATAAAATTTTATTTCATATGGTATTGTATATCTACTATAAGAAATTTTCTGTTCTTTTCTTTATTTTTCTTTTAAATTATTTTCTTGCTTTTAACTTGAAAAAATCGAAGGAGATAAAAGACCATAATAGATATATGATATTATAGGAATGAACTCTATCTAGTTAGTTCGTGAACTTCTTGATAATTTTTATTTGATTAGATCAATTGATCTTTGATGTGATTAGTTTTTATTATTGTGATCGATATTACTATTTAATTGAATTTTTATTTCCTATAATATTGTATATCTATTTTGATAATTTTCACAAAGCTTATGATTTTCTGTATAATAACTTATCTGAAAGAAACAAATTAGGGATGAAATTGTATTAATTTGAAAACTCAACACCCTTAAATGACTCTTTTGTAAAAAGGTATTTACTATAAAAAGTAATTATAAGACTGCGTGACTTGCTCGCACGCCCTTTACCTAGCGTATTAAAATGAACGTGATTTTTAAAATAATTTTTTTATTTAATAATGTATTAAAATGATTTTTAAATTTTTTTAATTTTAATATTAACATATTAAAAATATCAGAAAATAAGAAATATAATTGATATTTTTTTTTCAAACAATAAGCATAAAAAGAAGAAGAAGTGGAAGCACACTTCCAAACACAGAAGCCTTATGGGAAGAAAATACTTCTATGGGATATTTATAGATTTTGGAGGAAAATATCTATATGCGAATAAAAGCCTCATTCCTACGCTAAATTTATTTGGGAGTGAGGTTATTTCTGTTTTTAAATACTTTCTAAAGTTTATTTTTAAAAAAATTAAAATAATATTTTTTTAATAGTTTTGATTTGTTAAAATTAAAAATTATTTTAATATATTTTTAAATAAAAAAGGGCTTTGACCATTCTTCACCAAGCCTTTTTATGTGAGACTTTTGGAGATCTAATTTCTATAAATAAAAGGGTTCAGATATTGATACTTTATCGTATTGGTTTTCGAACCATCACCTTTCTGTAAAGAGTCCAGCAATCTCCTTCTTTAATTCTCTCCACTAATCTTCTCCCCTAGCCGTGTAAATGTCTTTCATCCGACTGCACATCACCATTGCAGAGGAAAGCTTAACATTGAAGTCACCTCCTCCTCCTCTTACCACATGAAATCCATGGCCTTTTCCAAAAAAAATAAAAATAAAAATTATAATCACTTCTTTTCTTAGCATCCATAATCCCTTTAACCCTTCCCTCAACGACGAACGTCCAAACTCGAAGGGCGCTTCCTAAATTTGATTTTTGATTTTTTACATTAACAAATAAATGTAAATATACTGATAGCAACTTTTTGTAGGGTAAATAATAATTCCAAAGAGAGTACTTGGATTGAAAACTTTTAAGATTCCTAGAAAATACATTTGAAGTAGATTTTCTTGTCGCGTTGACAATGCTGATGATGTTTTTTTATTGTTTCAATACATCAATTTGCAACATTTTAATATAACTATTCAATGTCATAAATCTGCAAGATAGAGGTCAGACTGCATCGTACTTGTCTTGTCATAAATTCAGGTTTTGTTTTTTCAAAGGTTTTCACTTCAATAGATATTGATTTTATTTTTTAGATATTTTTTTATGATTTTCATATATTAATATTAAAAATAAAAAATAACAATCACCGCACGGTGAATCAAGTGAATATTACCTAGACGTGATTTTTAATATATATTTTTTTTTGGGGAAGACAAACATTTTTCATGAGAAATATCAAATTTATGTAGTTTTGATTTTTAATTTTTTTACTACCTCTCCGCGGGTTTATTTTCATATGGGAGTCAAGACTCGAGCAAACGTTGATGGAAGAACAACAACTAAATATAGAGATTTTAGCATTTTTTATTTTATTTTAAAAATAATAGCTGTAATCACAGCCACTCTTCGAGGCTCAATTTAATCAGTGAGTTAGAATGATTTTCATATTATCATTTAACATTCAGGTTTAATATATATATAATTTATTTTTCTGTGCACATGCATCAATCAATATACAAAAAAAAACAACATAACAAAAAATGAAAAAAGAAAGGAAGTGCTGCAACATAGACTTCGAAGGCCAGCTGGACGGATAAATGGCAGAAGGTAAAACAAAGGAGGTCCCCGATTCTGATACGAAGCTTGCAAGAACAACGATTAATAATAATAATAATAAAAAATACGAAGATCTCTGTTTAAAATAAAAGAAAGGAACAAAAAGGAATAGCAATTGATCATTGCTATCATCAGCTTTTGGTGGGATTCAAAAAAGATCAATGGCATCAAAAACTTTCAAGATCGTTCCATCCAATCCCTTTTCAGGAAAGATAACAAAGAGATGCCGCTTCTGCAAAGTAGTTTAGCATCCGCTTGCCATGTGCAGGGTTCTCTTAACTCTCCCTCAGTGCTGAAAGGAAATTACAATTTTTGTAGGGCTGTGGAGAAGATAAAAAAAAGCAGAAGGTATGCGAGAACTAACCTCTCCTTCGGCATGCTTTTCCCTTGATCCTTCACCTTTGAAGTTATCATCACCTACATGATGCAACTTGTCTGAGATGAAGTTTAAGACGTACGTGTTTTAAAACATAAATTAATGGGAAATCAACCAACGGTATGCCTTGATGTAAGCCAATCTAAGAAACAGAGATTCAGAACTCGTCCCTTATTAGGGCCAAAATACGAGTGGCCAACAAAAATGGAGGCACGTCTTTCATCTGTGAGCATGTTAACATCCATCATGTTAAAATCTTATTTTTAGCTGACAAGAACAGGCTGGTCCTCCTCTCCTCTATTTTTCAAGGATGAGTATCAACAATTTACCAGCATAATATAACGCTACTAAACCGCGGTTTGTCAATTCTCATTCGGTTTATAATGTACCTCCATCTTCAGGCAAGTCAGAAGTCCAGAGAGTGAGGTTATCTCTCAACAACTGCATGATTAAGGTGCTGTCCTTGTATGATTCCTCACTCAAAGTATCCAACTCTGCAATTGCCTCATCAAAAGCTTGTTTGGCTAGATGGCAGGCCCTGCACGTATTAACATTAAAAATTAGATCGTTAGAAAGTCATGGACATGGACACAGGATAATACAATTTGGCAGCATTAGATTGCCAAAAATATAATCTAACGTGCCTCTCCGGAGAATTCATGATCTCATAGTAGAAAACAGAAAAGTTAAGGGCAAGGCCAAGACGAATTGGGTGGGTTGAAGGCAGATCAGTGCTTGCAGTGGCAGAAGCAGCCTAAAAGGGAAATGGAAACACGAGGTGCATATCAAATGATGACAAAATTAGAGAATGCCAAATAAATGGATTACATATTTATGAAAGATAAACTAAAGTAACATGCCTCGTAACCCTTTAATGACAGCTCGGCTGCCTCCTTCCTTTCTTGATCAGTCTTGAACTCAGCTAGATAGCGGTAGTAGTCACCTTTCCTGAATTCATGGATGCCAAGACCCGGTATTAAGAAAATAAAAAATAAAAAGCAGGCCTTTATAGATCACTACTTTCATGCCTTCTTACATGTAATACTGCTGTGAACTACTTAACTGAAAACATAATAAATCATTACACAGTTCACGAAATTGCTGCTTCTTAGACGTGTTGATAAGCAGGAGCAGGGGATGAAAAAGCAAAAGGAGTATTATAAACCTTTTGTGCACCACTTGTCCAAGAGCCAGGAAAAGTAACTAGTCATCAGATGAAGAAAAACATACCCGTTTTCCATTCATGTATATAAATAATGTGATGCAAAGAGCAAAAAGATACATATAGGATCGAGGATAAAAGCGCTATAAAAGATCATCTCTAAAGGCCAACGTATATAACTCACATCTTGTAGTAGAACACGGTTGCTTCTCCTGAGGTAGAAGAGGGGACGAGATAATCATCAATGATGGACAGGATGTCCTTGCAAATCTTGGACAGTTCATCCTCTACCTTCTGGCAGTAAGCCTTAATCAGTTTAACGTTGCTGTCATTTCCTTTAGATTCTTCCTTCTGCTCAATTGAAGACATGATCCGCCAAGAAGCTCGCCTAGCCCCAATTACATTTTTGTATCCCACCGAAAGGAGGTTCCTCTCCTCCACCGTCAGTTCACAATTAAGTTTGGCAACTTTTTTCATGCTCTCAACCATTTCTGTTCCGTCAATATTAAGATGTTACAGATTTCAGATAATCTGGAAAATGGGCATAAATTAAATGAAAATGTCTATCTCTAGGAAAATATAAATTTTTTTCTTAAAGGAAAAGACCCAACTATCCATTAAAAAAAAAAAAAAAACCAAAGCATGCACTCGCAAAAACAATGAAGTGAGTAATATATACATTACCATCATAGCGCTCAGCCTGCTCAGCGAGCTTGCCCATGTAAACGTAAGTCTCTCTCTCATTCTCGGTCGACATTGTAGTTTAATTTTTGAGAGAGATATGATCGATCAGATCACAACGTGTTCGCAGACAAATCAATAATCACCAGAGAGAATTTTTTGTAGAGGTCTGAAAGCAAAGAAAAGGGTGGCGTGCTTTAAATAGAAAAGGAGCGACTGGAGGGGAGGAGAAATAACAGATCTGAACCGTAAGTTGGGTTCGGAAAGAGGAACCGCGCTTTTCGTGATTTTATTTCCTACCATAGCTTGGATGTATTCAATCCTTTCTGTCGGAGGGGTCCTTTCGAGATTTTACAGCTACACCTGTTTCTTCTTCTCCACTTGTATCTCCTTTATATATATATATATATATATATATATACTGCTTATATTTACTGTTTTTGTAAATTACGAGAAAAAAAGACTTTTAAGATATTATAGAGTTATCCAAAGCATTTAAAAATATAAATATTTGACAAAAACTCCTTCAGTTCAACTAAATATTATAAAATAAATCTCTTTTATAATATCTTATACAAATATGATTTTATACGCAAAAATATAAAAAATAACATTTTACTCGTGGCATATGGTCGGTGACGAGACGTATATGTTAATATGCTGTTCGTGTATGTTATATATAGCTGAAATATCATATTTAATTGTCACTTTAATATTTCATGCTAATCTCTTGGTATAATCACAAGTTAATCACAAAATTAATTAGAGAGTTGTTTAGCGTTGGGTCTTCACTCTTCATGTAGATCGTAGAATTTGCTTTCATTATTGGTTCGATCAATTACACCAGGCATGGGCTCCCATATAGTGTTGTCATTAAGAAAATGAATACAGAAAAATGGAGAAGGATACATCAACAATAATACATGTCAATTTAATCTTGAAATTAAATTATTTTTTCTGTTTTCAAGCGATTAAAATTAGCTTATTTATCAGTTGCACTTATTATCTTTTTTCCATATAATCTTGAATGAACCATGTTTATTAAGAAAAACGATTGAATTTCGAGTGAGTTTGGCTTTGTATTTTTCATTGTTTTATACTTTTTATTTATTGAATTTTGAAAAATAAAACTCAGGGAACTTGACTTCTTATTTTTATTTTTTAATCGAATTTGATATTTATGAGGTTTTTTTCTCTCAAAATCAAATATATATATATATATATATATATATATATATATATATATATGTCTGAAATCTGAAAAAGAAGGCTGAGAAAGGGGATCGGGAAAAGAAGAAGTGTACTCGGTCAGGTTCTTGGAGGTCCCACACAGCCCCAAATCCCAAGAAGGTTAATGCTTCTTCTAATCTTCCGTTTACGTTTTTAAATAAAACAACTAAATGATGATCGGATTTATTTATATGAATAGTTGAAAATATTAATATAAATATTTTAATTGTTTGTTAATACATTTGTCCTGTAACTTTGAGCCTGCTTTATCTCAAAAATTTTAATTTGTTTTTTATATTTTTATTTGATATGCTAATATAAAACTTCTAAAAAGAAAAAAAATATTGTTTTAATGTATTTTTAAATAAAAATTAATTTAAATCTTGTTACCACAATTTTAAATATGCTATTAATTACCAAAAAGGGCTATTAGCTGCCTAAAACATGGGTTCAAGTAAGATTGCAGGCTCATACAATGGTGGGAGCAGTGCTATGCAATGTTTTCAATATTTTTTTTAAATAAAAAAGAGGATGAGAAAAAAGAAAACTAACTTATAATAAATTTTTATTTTTAATATCAACATATTAAAATTATTCAAAATTATAAAAAAATAAATTGAAATCAAAATAAATAAATTTTTACCTCCCTCTGGTGGCTCTCAATACTTGCTCAGTGCTTTCCAAATACATTTACCAAAAACTACTAAACCTCACAAGCAGTGCATGCATTAATTTTGAGTCTATGATAGTAGAATTCAGGTCAATCAGATTTTTGAGAATTCTCTGTTTTCTTTTTCACTTCCCCTCTTCTCTCTTTATGAACACATTCACTTGAAAATTTTCTGAATTGAACAACTGCGCAGGGGTCACAGAGAAAAGAAGAAAAGAACAGATTTGTAATTATCATTTCCTGGCAGTGTGATACCATGTATCGTTCAATACAGTGCCCGATACTAAAGCAATTAAGAAATTAACACTCAAAAAGAATTAAAAAAAAGAAATAAGGTGATGAAAGAATTGCTACAAATGTCATGACAAAAAATTGGAATGCTTCGCAGCCCACTTCTGGAGCACGCCTTTCTTCTAATATACAGCCCACTCTTCCCCTATGTTTGTTCTAGGCACTGAACTTGACCCCATGCATTTATAGCACAGGGATGCTGTCAAAAGTATTCGTGATCTGGCAATAACAAAAGCATTGCAATCAATTTTAAGGCAAGACCTCTGTTAAATCCAAAGAGAAAAAAAAAAATCGATTTTTCTGAAGCATACAAACTGAACTATAATTTATAGCAAAGTTTTTTAAAGCCTGGGTTTTTCTCCCGGTTAACTCCACTATAGTTAACTATTGAACTCAATCATTAATGCATGCATATAGACACATATCCCTGGTCTTTTCAACCGACTCTAGAAGACCTTGATTTTATTTTGGGAAGAACAAGAGGCTTGTATCTACTATTAATCAGCCACAACTGAATAACGAAGGATAGGGATTTTTTTTTCACCAGGAAACTCTGCAGCCCTGATTGGTAGCAAGTTTTGTTATAGGTCTTTAGCAATGAAAAAAACAGATTTGAGTTGGTGATTGGACCCATCATCATGACCACTGATTACTACTGAGCAGTAACCACCCCTACAAAGCATTGGCTGCCAAGCTCAACCCAAAAGGAACTTCTGTTTACATGTTACTATGTGTTTATGGAGTTTATAATGTGCAAGCTGCCTAGGGTCTTCTGTTTTTGTGAACCAGCACAGACATAAACTGAGCTGAAGTTCCTAACTCAAACTTCAATTTTCTGCCCCCCACCCCCCCAAAAAAAAAAAAATGAAAAAGAAAAAGAAAAAAGCCTCACGCATGGCCATTGGATGAACCTCTACAGTGTGTGCGTCTGTTCAAAAAAAGTATTGCTTAAGGTGGGGCTAGCACTCAAATCCTCACCCCTCTTGTTTAGCAAGCAAGGGTACCAGTGAGCCACAAGGCCATTGGTGGAATGTATACCATATTAGACAAAACATTACTGCCTAAAGTTTTATTTGTTCAATTTTCAAGAGAGATTAGATGAGTTACCAGAGAAAGAACATGTACACTTTCATGGTGATGGGACTTCTGTTGCTAGACCACTCATTTTTTCATAAATGGTTTTTGGCAAACAAGTAGCCGCTGGTCACTGCCATTATCCAGGTCAATCACCCTTGCTTCCCAATGTATCTGCATAGCAAGCGCTCGTGCCATCTCAATAGCTCCCAATTTATCAGAAAATACAACCCATCCCTGCAATAAGACCAGTAAAAGAAAAAAAACAAAGAAAGACAGAAAACAGAATTAGAAAACGAGGAAATGCACCCAAGCACCACAGGAAACAAGGAACAACATCAATGCATTCTAAAATGGGATAGGATTTCATCTTGTTGTTTATTACCTTTATTGTTTAAGCATAAAGGGCATGGGTAGTGGGCAAGGGTGAGGGTGAGGGGAGTTCAGGACATCATATTATAGGCAAAATGGGAGAGATATTGTAGCTAATTATGAAGTTTGGCAGATATAATCATTACTTTGATTTGACCAGCAAGATTATCAAGAACTTATTATTCCTCATTCCTAACCATATACCTAGTCATGGGGCTTAACTGCACCCAAGGATAGATTTCTAGTTTGATGTCGCATTCGAAAGATTTACAGCATTAAAAAAGACCACGAGTATCAAAGCATGTATAGTACACTTTCAGAGTACAATTCCTGGAGAGGAACATGAGGCATCGCCCAGATGCTCCACAAAAAATCAAGGCAACGCTCAAATACCACTTAAAATCAGAAAGTGAACAATCTTATAGGTCATTGCAAAAAATCTCAGGGACTGGGTTTCAGAAATACCAGGAGTAAAGTAAGAAGTACCTCAGGGCGTAGAATTCGATCCATTTCTAAAAATAAATCCATCATGGCGCATCTTTCTGAACTGAGATGTGAGAGGAGCCCATTAGCATGAAGCATGTCATATGTTCGGGGGTAAGTGGGGAATGGCTCACACCTGTGCAAAAGAAGACAGGTTGTTCCCTTTGTTCTTAAATTGAAATAAGATAGCATATTCCGTAAAATGTTGTCATGGAAACATTGATAAGACATGACCAGAAAAATTAGGTCAAGCTATTGAGAATAAAAGAATCATAAACGAGGTCCTTAAATTTGCAGTGCAATCCAAAGCAGAAAAAATGATTTGCTGCCAACTACTTCAGATCTTTAAGCTCAGATTGAAAATGTAAAGTTTATTAGTAAAGTTGATGTCCATGCTTTTTGCGAAGAAGCTGCATGAAATTTTATAGCATCATCAGAGTCATGATAAATGCATCATCAGAGTCATGATAAATGCATCTGCAGCACGGGTAAAAGATTTCACAATTCTTCTTGCAGGGTATCTTGATTTTCAGAAGTTTTCAAGAGGATGTTGCTCAATACAAGTTAACAGGCAAAAATTATACTGCATTTACAAAAACTAAAGCATTTTAGGGGTGTGGGGGGGGAATTGATTCACCAAAGTTCCTCCTCAAAAGAGTCTAAAAAAGAAGACAGGTCACGCAACCTTTTTAATTATCAAGGCATTTTTCAAAATATCAAGAATAAGTAAGACAATAAAGTTTCAAATGATTTAAGGTGAAAGAAACTTAGAAACTAGAATTATACAACAGCATGTGTCTTAAATGAAACTAACATACCAGTCATGCATGACACCAGCAAAACCACGATCAAGTACCAGAGGAAGTGTATTAGGAGCCCTGACAGGCACAACATTCATCACCCAAACTAATTTCTCTTCCTCCAGCAATGCAGCATTTAAACCTCCATATTGTGCATTCATGTCCATAACATTGCGTACCATGTTATATGGAGGTGTTGGATCTTCATCACCTGGCCTCTTAGGATGGTCGGAGAAAATTATAGGTGAAAGCAGAGACCAGTAGTTTCTGAGAGCTGATCTCCAAACCTGAGAGTCTTCAAAGAAATCTTCTGGCTGAACTCCTGCAAGGATAATAATGGATCAATAAACTAGAACAGGCATATAATGCAATAAATTTGAAATAAAAAAAAGTTTTAAAGGGACAAAGTAAGAATATAACAAAAGAAAAGGGCAAGAAAGTAAAATGTGTTGAAACAATACTTTCCATGACCTACAAGTTCTGCTGAGCTCAAATGGGGACCAGAGGACCTGTTCTGGATGGGAATCCAGCGATTGCTGGTGGTCCCACTTATACATGACACGAGGGGTTGATAATATGGAGTATTGTGAACATCATTGCAAAGTGGTAGAGCACCATGCTTGCTGCAGGAAAGACCAAAAAGGAAAAGGAACTATTATTGTTTTTCCAGAAAAATTGTAAGTCAGAGAAGAGAGCGAAAAACACAGAAGCCCGATAATTCAAGCCATAAAAATTGAAAGGCACGGCCATGTTTCAGAAGCTGTACAATACAAGTTCAGAAGTCACAACCATTCAACATATGCAAGGGAATAAAAATTAATTTAGGGGATACTGGTGCGGTATTGTTAACATCCTCACCGAGATTTATAGCAATGAACATCCACAGTTTTCTGCCAGATGAAAGTCTCATCCTGCTGAGCTATAAGATTCCAACAGATTTCTTCAGTAAATTCTTCTATTGGTGTCAGTGTGCTTCTCTTCTTCGTACTCAATGAACTTCCATGTGGATTGCTTGCTGGTGAAGTTAAAACAAAGTAACCTCCAGGCCTAAGAACTCGATCCACTTCAATAAGGAGCATGCCATCTGTTTTATTGAGTCACAGTTAGAAAGCAAAGCGAACAAATTTGAAAAAATACAGTCCCTTCAAGTTCTCCAAATACTATGTCAGTATGAAATCAATAGTGACATTAAAAAGAAACCTTCCCCGGTACTTTTGCTCTTCAGGACTCTAAATTCAGCAATACAATCAACCAGAACATGAATTATTTTATTACACCTATCTCTTCATCATTCATGTACCTTCCAGAACTACGAAATAACCATAATATGTTGCTTTGACACAATCTATAAGTATCAGCTTCTTTATTATAACAGTACGCATAGACATTCAAATAGTCTTTCCCTCATTATGAGGACATAGTTTATAAATGTTATTTTTAGAGAGGAAGAGAAAACTCAATAGATTTACAGCAGCTGGTTGACACTGCCAACTTTAGATAAGCTATCCAAAATCCATGGTTGTATAGGAGAACTGACATTTTGAAAAAGAAAAATAAGTGTAAAATATAGCAGCAACATAAATACATGTCAATAAATAAATCAGCAGGGGGCAAGATGGTAACTATAAAGCTATAGCCAGCAGCACCCAGGGTAAAGCCATCGAGTAATCAGCAGAAAACATTCCTTATCTAGAAACTAACCGAGTACCTTTTTCATCCCAAACAATACCACATTGAGCACAATGAACCATGTCAAATGACAATGGTGGATATGGAAGTTGTCGTGAAATAAAATTGCCAATCATCGCTGGAAGACCTCTTTCAAGGGCCAGTTGAACTTGGCTTCCAGTTGCCTCATATGCCGCAATACAAATAGGCATTAGTTTCAATGATATTAAATGAGCTCCAAAGATACCAAATCCACAACCAATATCAAGCACACTTTGCACCTGTAATGAACACAATACGTTAAAGAGAGATATATAAACAGCAGATGAGAAAAGGGAAAACAGAAGGGCATCTTTGACATTAAGGTCATGAACATCAATACAAGATTATATCAAACAATAAAGCACTCTATTCTACAAATGCTTGTGTTTTTGAAATCCAATTTGCCCCCAAAAGGTAACAGTAATGCTAAAAACACTTACACCAGCTTGAAGGAATTCAGAATCACTTCCTAACCCTATCATCTCTGCAACCTGGCGAGAATAGTCTTTGAGACCATCAAAGATCAACCCATCCTCAGAGTGAAAGGCAAATTGATTCTCTTCCACTAACATCAACCTGCAGTAAATATACCAAGAAAAAACAAAAGTACTCAGAAACAGGAATACAATCATAACTTGTAATGACCATTCTAATATGGACCAGAACACCAATTAGGATCAGTCAAAAAATACCTTTTGGTCAAGCTCCCGGAAGAAAGAAACTGGTCTTTGGTTATCTTCACATTTGCGCTCCAGATTGCATCCCTACCAGCAGGCCACCTTAAGGGGATCTTATAGTCCTTTGGAGGACGAACCAAACACCGTTCCCTTTGTCTTGAAATTTCACAATGCCGATCAAACTCCTCCCCATCTTTAAACCCAGCGAACAAATTTGCTGAAACATTGTAACAAGGCACGTAATTTTCTTTTTCTCTGCCACAGAGTTCCAACTCTGTTTGCCGACCAGCTCCTAGTGAGATTGTTCTAAGCTCCAAATAGTCAACCGCCGCTTGTTCCTTTAACCTTCTATAACCGGAATAAACATCAGGCACTGGAATGGGAGTCACAGAATCAAACACGCTCGAAGAAGTAGAACCCAAGATAGCGATTAGTCCAAGCACACAAACAAAGCACAGCAGCAAACAACTAATTGGCGGTCTGGGGCCAAGAATAGCGAATGGTTTGTTGAACCAAGGGCTTCTCATGTCCAAATTATTAAAAAAATGAACTTCAAAATCCACTAAATATCCAACTTAAATCTAAATCTCCAAGAGCTGCAGAAACCAAAAACTATCGTAGCACATAAGTTTCTATATATGTTACCATGAATCCGCACAATTCCAACAAGCATTGAATACAAGATCCTTTACACTTCCCTACCAACAAACACAGATCTTCCACAGCGAGGTCAAACTCACATCATCCAAAAGACAGAAAAACCAGTGTGATTGGGACACCCGGATCTCAATTCCGGGTTAAGAATAAGAAATCCACAAAATTGAACTATTTGGAAGGAATGTAAGCTCTCGGTGACGACCTTGAATTTCAAAGACAAGCAATATCGTCCTTCTCAATAAAAAAAAGGGTCTCAAGAAACTAACCAACCAAGATCAACCTGCTACAAGAGTCAAAACAGAAACAAACAAAACATAGCATCAGTATCACATCGTTTTGAATCCCAAACGGACTGTTTTGCCATTTTTATCGAACAGAAAAATGACAATCTTGCAATGAATTGGATTTGGAATGAAGAAGACAGAGATAGAAAAGGAAAAAAATTCCTAGGATTCTGAATTCTCTTTTTGCAGAAACTTTCTAGTCTCTACTAGAATTCTCTCTCTGAGAGGAAATTAATTTCCATCACTCACACTCAGATCTCGAAAAAGAAATAATACCAAAAAAAGAAGAAGAAGAAGAATCACACGCAGATCAGATCCAGAGGGAAAAAAACGACTAACAAAATGATCATTTATAAGAAGAAAAAAAAGGAAAAAGAAACACGCATTTGATTCATAAATGGAACGAGAACAAAAAAAAAAATGGAAAGCCATGGGGGGTCTTTCAAGGAGGGAATGAATTACCGTTTTTGAAAAAAATGGAAAGCCATGGGGGGTTTTTCAAGGAGGGAATGAATTACCGTTTTTGTTTCGTTGGAGAGAGTCGTGACTCTCGAATGCGAAAATGAGAGGAAGATAGAGAAAGGTTTTTATGGAGGGAGAGAGAGAGAGAGTCCAGTTTCATGGGTTATTGCTGGTATGGATGTGTGTCTGTCAATCTTGTGATGATCAGTTTAATTAATTAAGATCCAAATTTCCCCCATATTTTTACTAGAAAGTAGAAAGGATAAATAGTAAATACTTGAAGCATTTCTTTCCTTAAAAAATAATAACAACAACATTAGATTAAAATAACATTTCCAAGTGTTTGCTTTGCTTCTTTTTTTTTTTTTGACTGTTTTTGGAATTAAATGAGTTTTGGTTACTTCGTTAGACATAATAAAGAGGATGTGCTGGAGTGACAGGGAGTAACACGGCTGTTAAATTGGCAGTTGATTACACCATTGTTTTCGGCTTGTCTAATAATAATAATATACCTAAATCTGGTGGATGCTAACAAGTAAATACAACCGTCTGATACTCGGAATTTAAGGTTAAGTACAAATGTGAAGTTGCTTTCTTTTGAACCAATCCAAACATATCACACGGCATGTATTTTCTTTTATTATTATTATTTAACAACCGTTTCATGCAGACCAAGTGTTGCTTTCTTTTGCATCGGTCCAAGCATATCAAATAGCATGTATTTTTGTTAATTAAAAACTATGTATGTTTCTTCTCGACAGCCAAACATGCCCCTCTACGTCATCCGACCCTTAAACTGTTCTATTTTTAATAATTAGGCTGGTTGTTTTGGTAACCTAACGTAGTGATATGTTTTTTTTAAAAAAAAAACATTGTAAATAACACGACGAAGAGAAAAAATATGCAATAATTAATCTTAAAAAAAATTTAGTAAGAATCATATTCCAGAGTAGAAAAAAGAGAAGTCTTTGAATATTTATTGTCACTATGTCGTGGTCACTGTTTAACAACCAAAAATAATTCATGAAGATGGTTCAAATGTTATTGTCAAAGGATTTTAACCACATTAAATATTATTTGACATACATTTTACAGGTTTTTTTTTTCGAAAGTTATTTTTTCTCTATAAAATACGTCATGACTTATCCGCTGTCCAAAAAAAGGTCATTTACCTTGCATGCACGTTGATAACTACGTTGATAAATGAATTCAATTTTGGTACACACTAATCATATATATAAAATATGACAGAAGAAAAAAATTGTAATATTTTTTGCATGCACAAACATTAAAGTATATATATTTTTTATTTTTTCTAGGATAAAAAAGTCTATTACTTATAAAATTTAACTCTATCTATGAAGCAAGAAAAATTAGATCATTCAATTATCATATAGAATTTTTAATAATTACATATACGAAAAAATAAAAGGAATTAAAAATAATGGGCCGGGTGAACCCGTAACCGTCCACCAGACTCGATTTTTTTCGGATCCATTTGACCCAAATGAAAGCTGATGAAAACCCCCGTCCAACCAGGAGGGGCGATCTCACGCCAGGCATCCTTGGGAAATTGCCATTTTTGATTACTCAAGCTTATTCAACAATAAATGGAAGGTGAATATTTGTTGTTAAATCACCCAACCATACCAATAAGAGGATAGCTGGACCCCATGACTCCCATTGAGCTTTTTATTTATTTATTTAGGGAGCACTGTTCTAAACCGAAAGAGCTAGTTACTTAGGGTGGTTCGAGCGTGGAAAAACATGGAGTTTACTTCATGATTTGTTTTTATTTTTGTTCTCTTTTTTATAGGAGACTTACCTAACACAGAAATACAACTCTGCACCTCACGATAAGATTCAACAGAGACAATCTGATTGAGAGACTTTCTTGATCCAGCAATACTACAGCTCAAAATGTCTCACGAGAAAAAAGTTAAAAGGAAAATAGCAGACCCAATGGTACATTGCTGCCCCCGTTAACAAAATATTGTTCGGATTTCAATGATAAACAGAAAAAAAGCAACACATTCAGCGACAAATCCTGTACAGTGGGACCATTTGTCCACCTTGTTGGCACAGAAACTTAAATAGCCAACACTTTTAACAGAAAACATGATTCACAAGGCTTCACTTGAACCAGAAAGCCGCTCCCAGTAGCAGATTAACGGTATATGAAAATCCCCATATTCCTTCTTCAAGCAGTTCCCAATTCCCTGTTCAAGTAATCGACAAACATCCGTTTTGCACTCTCTGCATCTGACGGTGGGGGCGATTCACTTAAGCATGTCTGACCTGTCAACTTAATGAAAGCCCGACGCAGTCTCCGTAGCTCTGGTAGCCCGACTGACCTTGACATATTAAGAATTGGTAATTCCTGGCTAAGTGAAATTCCATTTAGAGGCTCCCCAATTGACTGGGATTGTGCTTCTACAACGACACTGATAAACTCTTGCGTTGCCCTGTCAAGCTCATATAGAGAATTTGCCTCTGAAAATCGTGCACTCTGTGTAGCAATTGTTGGCTGTAAAATTTTAACATCTCGAGTTTTTGAATCAACTTTTTTTGTCGAGTATGAAACGGCATCCACGATGGCAGCAGAAGATTCAAAATACCATCTTTATATGGTTGAAGTTTAGACCGCTCACAGTAGTTCTACCTATAGAAAAGATCATGAAAGAGGCGATCAGAATGGTACTCGAATCCATTTATGATCCCGAGTTTCCAGACACATCGCACTTCCGCTCGGGTCGAGGCTGCCACTCGGTCCTAAGACGGATCAAAGAAGAATGGAGAACCTCTCGCTGGTTTTTGGAGAATCCCAGCGACTTCTTCTATCTGGCTTCTCAAACCTCCTTATCAAGTCCTCAAAGATAGTTTCATCATACGTGGCTTCACACTTCTCCCTACGCTGTTCATTCCATTTTTTACACTGAGTTTCTTCAGCATCACAGAACAGCACACAGTATCTTTTTCCTGCAGCACGAGCCAAGCACCATAGCTCATACCTATAACCCTTGATACTGTTCAAAGAATCCACTATAATTATATTGTCTCTCGACACAGATCTATCAACCTCAGACCGGAGCACTCCTCTTAAATTCTTCTCTGCAGTCATATTGGCATAGCTTTGATTACGATCAAGATGAAAAGAAGCTTCATCAATTATTCTAATGGTTGAGCTAGATTCTGATTCCTTGAGAGCTACAGATAGGCAAAGTGCAGCTGTGGACTTCCCCACTGCATGGCTGGCAGAAAATTACAACCAAAGCCATTAGGAGGAAATCTTGAACACCTTCCAAGATAACTGTTTACTACCTGAAATACAAGGAAATTGCATCAACAATTATTCCTTCTCCTTTACTTGTGTATCTAAGTTTCTTGATTGTCTACTCTATATCTCCTTTCAATTGCATTTACAAAAGCATGCAATATGCCCTGAATAGATTTGAAATAAAGAAACAGATTCCACACAGATGGTTGAATAATCACCCTCAACTGCAAATTAAAGAATAACAGCACATGTCAATCATTAATATATTTATTATCAATGCCAGTTGAAACATTTGGTACAGAGAACATTGAAGCAGAGGAATACAAGAACAATAGAAGTGATGACGACGACACTGTAAACGACACATAAAAAGGAGGTATGTTTTCATTAGTTTCATACTGTAAAGCTTACAGAACAAAAGAAAACAGGAATCTTTCTATATGTTTCAATGATACTAATTTTGTCCTGAAATAACCAATTATCAAAAACTCTCTTTCCACTCCAAGCACACTTTCAAATCAACTGAGAGGGAGGAAAAACAATAAATCTATTCAAAGCAATAACCCAGTTCATTTCACATCCTTCCAAGAATTTTGAAGCGCTATCAGTTTTATATTATGTAAGGAGTTCACTGTTTCACAACTGTGGAGGTGATCGTATAGAATCATAGGGAAATGAGTTGTTGCAGAAGGAAAGGAGATTATTTTATCTTGATAAATCAGTTTTATTATTTCTAATAAAAAACTAGTACCAGAATTTGTTGCACAAGCTAAAACCCAAATGGGCAAAAGCACCAGGCTACCAAGAAATCTATCAAAAACATAAGACACGCGAAGAAACCCATCAAATAACCTAGCCATTATCAGCAACTGCGAGACAACTGCACAGGTCAATAAATGAAAAATCAGACTCGTAGCAATACATCAACAAACACGAAGACAGCTCGACACCAAAATAAACATCACTAAAGAAATTTAAACTCATTTTTTTTTTTAAGTTCAACATGTTTTTCTATTGTTGGTTGTAAATTTGATATTGTGATTGTTTTTATAGTTATGATTTTAAAAAATTTATTTTATAAAATTTATTTTTAATTGAAATTAGTTTGGTATTTATATATTTGGTTAAAATTGGTTAAATAAAAAGTAGTTTAACGTGTATGGTTAAAAATATTTTTCAAATTAAGATTATAAAATAACTAATATATATTAATGATTTTTAATTTAAATATTATAGATTTAACTACCACTATTACATCATCAAATAAATAATATTTTTTATTATTTTGTTAACTTGTTTATAGTTTTATCACCTATGAAATTCATCCGATAAAAACTATAATTTTCATGACATTTTAAATGTGTAATAAAATTAGATAAAATATTATTAGAAATAAAATTAAAATTATGATTAAATTCCGTAAATGTCACGTCATTATACAATATACTTCTAATTTGTGTAGCATTATTGAATAATATTAAATATTAATTTTTTAAATAAAACATAATTTTTTTAAAAAATTATCAAGTTAAACCTGATCTAATAGATACTGGAGATACTATTCACGTTAATAATAAATACATTTACTGTTCATGTTAATGATATACTTATATTATTTACACGAATATTGTCTAGCTGAAGTAATTCATCTAAGTAATATTCACTTTTAAATGAAAAGTACTATATGAATTAATTTACCAGTGAATTATATCACCTGTCATAAGCATAGCTGTGTGACAAGCATTAGAGAGTTGCTTTTCATGAACCAGCGGTTTCAAGAGAGTCCACATATACATTAATTTGTATTTTAATGTTACCAAAAAAAATTATTTATACTATTGCCTTAAAAGGTTATTGCAACCGCGACAACAAACAAACTTTACATCTTATTAATTTATTAATTTACAAGAACAAAAATGCGAGGTGTGAGAGAGACACAAAGTAACCAAATATATTACCAAAAATTCAATGAAAAATAACAATATCTCTGAAGTTAAGTAAAATATATTTTAACATGATTACTTAAAGTTACTTTGAGCGGAAGCTGAAGCAGGGGAGAGGGAAAAGGAAGCAAAGCTTCGACGCGGCGCCGTGTAAAGAAGACCAAAAAAACACACGCGTGGTTTAGACAGGGTTGTAATTGACCCATTAGTTTATGGCTTTTTCAAGTGATGTACGTGTGTACACCGGACCAGGTCTAACACTCCCACTAAGCCCAGCCCATAGTATCTTTTCAATCAGGTCGGAGATCATCAAAATCCGAACAACTATAATGCATCCTGCGAGTATAAAAAATTTAATTTTAATTAATGTATAAATTTATTTTAAAAAATCCTTGTCACCTAATTAAAAAAATTTTAAAAAATTAATAAGCAAATATCGTAAAAAAAGAAGAAGTGTTTTAACCCTCATGTTGGGGTTGAGAATCTAATGGCCTGTAGTCGTAAAGCATTATTTCCCAATAAGATCCTCCCAACGAGAAATCTAAAGGCACGCATGAAGGCTTCCGTCTGAGGAGTTCATTCTTTCCATGATCATGCAAGATTTGAGATCAAATTATAAAGGTTTCATCAAAATGAATCAGATGAACTAGCTAGGAGGAACGGCGAAACGGATCTTGAGCTAGTGGCAAAAGGTTTTAGGAATAATTAACTTGTTAGATAGAGTTTGGCTAGTGTTTGAAACCAAAAAAAAAAAACAGATACAATTGATGGGGAGGTAAAACAAAACTTAGATAAAAATATAATTATATTTGTTAATAAAATATAAAAAGTCTATTTTATTTTTAATCTAAGTTAATTTCAAACTTGCATATTTAAAATAATATATATGTAATTTAATTTATATTAAATATTGAAATTAATGATAATGCAATACTTACTTTTGACTTTACATATATGTTTTAGATAGTATTTAGAAATGTAGTTGTGATTATTTTTTAGAATGTTTTTTTTGTAATATATCAAAATAGTATTTTTTTTTATTTTTTTAAAATTATTTTTTATATAAGTACATTAAAATAATTAAAAAATATAAAAAATTAATTTTTTTTAAAAACAAAATGCAAATCGAAATAGCCTCGTAATTGAGGTTGAAAATTCAACTTGCTTGAGAATTAACGGTACTGAAATTGCAAGCAACACTAAATTTCACTACTTTTTAGCATTATCACAACCATCTACTAGGCTAGTTCTTTTTTTTTTTCTTTTTTTTTGAACATCATATTCATAAGTAATAAATGGGCATAACGTTAGTCTATCACAAGATAGATCCAAAAAAAAGTATCTCTAAGTTATTAAAAATACTGAACCTCAAGGAAACAGAACAATTCTGTCTTGAGCTTTTCACTTCTGAAACCAGGCTAGGTATTTTTGGACACTTGCTCTCTCTTCCTATCCTCTTTTCTACCTCTACCGAAAAGCAGAACTACCTGACAGAAGGGCATGGACATAAAATGGCAGAGACAAGAAGAATCGCCTTTCTTAAAAACTCGGAAAGAATAGATATAAAGCTAAATATATTTGATTTGACATATAAAGCTATACATAAAATGGTAAGCAATGTTGATAGGTGCCATGAGGCAAGACATGGATGAAGAAGTATAAGCAACACCGCATCAGGCTTCCGGTTTTGCAGCATATGGTAAAACCCAAGAAGCCGTAGAATATTCAACAAGTTTTCTCTGACGGCCAAACCCATTAGCTAATTCATTTGCACTCATCACAATCATGCATCAACTATCATATTAATCGTTATTCGACTTCTCTGAATTGTTACATTTAGCAATATTGTTCTTACGAGAGTTCAAGGTGGGGAGATGCGAGTCGGCTACTGGAACCGGTTCAACCTTTCTTGATCATTTACAGCACCTATTACTCAATGCATAAGGATGAACGAGCATAAAACATGAAAGAGAATTATTTGAGAAAAACTCGTAATATTAACAACCTTATTTTCTATCAAAACAGTCAGTTTTCATATCATCAATTTTTAATCCAACTTTCCAGAATGAAGAGTAACGTGTCTAGAAGTTACTGTTAAAATCTCAGCCCGATCCAACAGTGAACGAGCTGGAAATCAAAGAAAAAACACAAGCTGCTTTGCTGCCTCTTCTTCTTTTTCGATTTTCTTCTTTTCTCTTCTATTTTTAATTTTGACACTACAATACCCAAATTATATTAATTTGAATACCAAGAAATAAAAATTAATATAATGGTCCCACCATCAGCAGGATCCTACAGAATAAATCTTTCCCTCTCATACCATGAAAAAAGAATTCGTTATAGTGAGGATTAACATTTACAGCACCTATTACTCGATGCATAAGGATGAACATGAACAAGCATAAAATGACCAGCTGGATCTCTAATGCTTCAAAGCCATACACCAGACGAATACTGGCTTGCTTGGCAAAATGCTGAAGCATCCAGATTTATTCCTTTTAGTTTCTTTGTTTTCTCAGGACACAGTCCATAGGTCTACTTTGTTTAGTTTTGGATAATGGAAGAATTTCGTTTAAAACTGACAATTTATCTGGAACAACTTACATGGATTGGCCCAGATATTATATCAAGGAGGGTTTGAAGAGTTTCAGACAAGGAATCACGAACCCCAAAGGACTTTAACTGACAGATGTTTATTTTTCTCAGATGATTTTTTTGTTTCTTCCTAAAATGATTCTTTGATCGCACTTGATGCAAATTTGGATGAGCAAAACAAAGTGGTCCTCTCGCACTAGTAGAATTTAAGAAAACAAATACTAGCAGGGACAGTTGTTAAATTGCTAATAATTTATTCTAAAGAAAACCCTGATGCATTAACTCGCTTAATTGTTTTCATTAGAATTATAAACAATTACAATTACAATTATATAATGGAGGAACATCATGTTCAATACTCTGAGCAACATTTTTTCCCTTTATTTGATTCCTTAGCTTATTATATATCGGACGAAAAATGTAGAAATTTCGATCTAAAACAACTGACACCAACTCGAGTACAGAATATGGAAATGTATATAGATAAAACTAGATTATTTTTTTTTGCTATGTAACGCGGGTTGTATTAATGTTTTTAATATGAAAAAAATATTTAAGTATTGTTTTTAATATGAAAAAATATTCAAGCATTATTAATATATTTTTTTAAAATATTAATTATAATTGATTTGGTAAATTCAAATACAATTTGGATAACCGATAAAAATATAATTTATTTAAAAAAATTAAGATAATATTTTTTAAAAAAATATTAAAATAATAATATATTAGATCAACTTGAATAAACTTATCAAATTTGTTATCCAGATCATTATAAAACTCAAATTTCAATCAACCGAATGTTAAAGGAAGTAATTGAGATAAAATTCAATTAAAAATATGAGCGCAGTCAACCCAGTTTAAACTGTCAAATATGGGTTAAGAGACTGGGAGAACTCATAGAAAATAAATTAAAATAAATTATAAAGTTCAATTCTCAATTAATCCAATTTTAAAGGGTAAAATTTTAAAAATTAATTAAAAAAAATATAAAAAACCACCCGAATCAACCACCAAACCTGTGAACAAGGCTATAAGAACTAAATAATCACATATAACATAAAATTAAATTAATTATAAAGTCTAATTTTCAATAAACATAATATTAAAGGATAAAATTAAAAAAATAATAATTAAAAAAGATTAAAAAAAACCCGAAGTTAACCGACTTAACTCGTGACTCAGATTATAATATCATGTTAATCCCATAAAAAAATAAAAATCAAAAAATTAAAATTTCAATTAATCAAATATTGAAGAATTACTAAGGTTAGCTCAGGTTAATAATCCGAGATAACTCCATTTAAAATAAATAAAAAATTATAATTTAATTATTAATCAATCTAATATTAGCATAAAATATTTATTCAATAAAAAAATAAAAAAAAATATGTAAGATAACATGACTAATCAGCAAAACTTGTAAATTGAGTCATGAAACTATGATAATTTCATATAAAATAAATTATAAAATAATTATAAAATTTAATTTTCAATCAACTTAATATTAAAAAAAATTAATTAAAAAAATAACATAAGTTAATATATTTAACCTGCAAAACTTGCCATCTAAATCATGAATTTTTATTGCTCCAATGAAAACCAAACAATTTTTATTGCTCCAATGGATCATGAGTTCTTCGCTGAATTTTTATTGCTCCAACGGAAAACCAAACAATTTGAAGATCTGTTTTTTGGTAGAAACTCCTAGAAAATGTTAGTAATGCCGAGGGTGATGAATTTTGAGCGAGGGAGGGAGAAAGAAACAAATAAGGTGGATGGGATGCCTAGCATGCAACCAAACCAGAATTTTATCTTCAACAACTAGAAAGAAAGAAAGAACGAATCAACTTCGATTCTTCACGATTCCACAAAAATCAATCTTCAAAAGCAAGAGCAGCAGTCCAACCACTTCATATATTCCCATTTTCAATGTGTTAGTGGAGGAGGGAGGGGCCTCATAAGTGAAACGGCAAATCACTAAAAATTACGTACACCGTAAATAATGCTTGACCGACAAAACGACACCGTCACCATTCGGAGCCTCTTCCACGCCGCATTTTGCGTCCAAGGCACGGGAGAGGACTCGAGTGCTAAGAATTTTCTTGCCAGGGTGTGGCTGACTCATGATCATGGTTGGCCCCAGAGAGACATGCTCCAATGCTTGTTCGTGGGTTTATTATTTCTAGCATTGTTTTTCAACTTCTCTGACCGCTTATCCTTCGAAGTCATTAACAAGAGAGAGGGAGTTAGTGTAGAGACCACATTTGATTCATAATCTCGAGAGATGTAAAGTATAAAACTAGTTGGTGCTGAACTCGGCAATTTGGGGAGCCATCAGCATCGGCAACCTGCCACAATGATCAGATCAACATGCGCTCGACAAAAACAATTCGAATCTTGGACATTGGTGATGTTTCGTGATAATTTTTCACTGTGCCCAGATTGGCTTAAATAAATGCTGTACAAAATAAACATGGAGGCGTTAAAGTGAAAACACGGTGCTTGAGCATGGAAATTGAAGAGGAAACTTCTCTTCCAGCCTTTAAAATGACACCTTTTATTTTAGTGTCTCCCCTCTCCGTAAAGCAAAGCAGGTGGTCCGTGATTCTTCTGGATCAACATTCCAATCAATGCATAAAATCCAAGACTTGGACATTATTAAATTAAAAAAAAGGGATACTCAGTTGGCGATAGGTTTTACTCTCCGATATAACCATACAATTTCCATAGAATTCAAGTACTCTCTCTCTCTCTCTCTCTAAACAATAAAGATATCAAAAGAACCTCTTAGAACTACAACAAAAAATAACAGCAGCGATAATAATAATAATAATAATAATAGTAACAAACAACTGCTTCTTACATCTGCATAAACAACCAATGGAATAGCTACCATAGCAAGACATCCTTGAATCAGAAGCAAAGGAACCAGAAGCATTCACCTTGTCTGTACACTGAAGCAGTCACGTCACTAGCATCTTCATAAAAAACCAGGAGCAAAAAGTTCCCGTTTGGAGATCCGACTGACTAACTTGCAGAAATTCATGAATTACCACGGCCCAAACCCACCTGCCTCTTCCTCAACAGAAACAGGAAGATTAAGATCAATTAGCCCACGCATCGATATCTCAGGCGCATCTTGCTTAATTAGCACAGTTCTATCCCTGGCCGCCCCAGCAAAGTGGGACCTCTTATGGCCGCCCAAAGCTTGACCTGATCGGAAAACCTTGGGACAGAAAGGACATTCGTGTAGTTTTCCTTTTTTCAACCCCAAATTTTTCTCTGCATTGCCAGAAGAATTCTGCTCAATTGGAGTTTTTCCACTTCTAGATTGAATCATCCTACTACTATTAGGAATTGGATTGGGCACATAGTCAGTATCTACACTGTTCTCGCCGCTCTCATATATTGAATCACTGCAGCCATTAGTCTTGTTATGGCTGGCTCTGCGTCCCCCAAGAGGAACACATTTGCCCCTCCTGCTGCTAAGAAATTCATATGACTCATTCTTGCATCTCTTTTGTGAATCCATCGAAGCCCCGTCAGCTTGATCATATAAATCTTCCTCAATGAAATCCTTCCCTAGTCGAGTTCTAACACGCCTAAACCTGCTTATTCTTTTCCCTGATTCAGCATCAATATCATCGTCAAAACTAGAACCAAATTCCACTTCATACTTCTTGATTCCATCATTCCTAGCGAACCCATGAACAGAAACATCTGATTCAACCTTCTTGGGACCATTCCTAAAATATCCGGAATCAGAATTCTCAGACTGATCATTTTCAGTAGAAATTAACCCCCTCTGCATTGATTTCTTCATCTCCAACGACTCGATACCGCTAGACACAAAATCAACAGCGTTATTTACGTTAATCCTCGTCTTCGTAGATGATGATTTACCCTCTAAAACCACAGAATTGTTATCCGAAGAATCTGCAAGAGAACTAAAACAACCTTTGAAGCCAGAGTCCTTGGACAACATCATCAAACACTTAGCCACCTCCTCTTGCTCTTGCTCTATGTCAGATGCAGAGGATAAAGAAGCAGCATTTGCCAAGGATAATGAAGTAGTGTAAACATCAATAGTCTTGTACCTCATTCGTTTGGATCTCCTTGGCTTACTTGGATCAGTTGCCTCACTATCTGACTGGTTGTCCGAAACTATTTCTTTCAACTTCTCAGTAGTCCCCGACTGGTCTTGAAAGTAGTTCTTAGAATGACAAGCCATGTGACCACACAGTGCTTTCAGTGATTGAAACCCTTTACCACATTCTTTACAAACCTTTTCTGGCAGTGAAGTAGTATTGCTTGAATCCCCCACAAACCTGCTCGTTTTCTTGGGATTGTCTCTGAGAACATAACCAGGCTGACCAACAGCTTCAGACACAGAGATTTGCTTGCTGTTGCTTTCGGTCTTGCTTACCTGAACCTTAGCTTCTTCATCAGTTGAAGAAGTTCCATTAGCATTCAAATGGATCCTAATATGACCACCCAAAGACTTGCCACAGGGATATCTTTTGTTGCAAAACTTGCAAACAAAGTTGTTCTTTTGATTTGCTTCCATGGATTGATCTAATCAAATTAACACACCAAGAATAACAAAATCAATGTTACCTCAATCTTCAAAAAACGAGCTGCATTTAACCAAAGAAAGGCGCCCATCCGGTGAATGAAGAGAACAGGACAGGGTCAAATCCAGATCAAATAGCAGGTAAAACAGATCACGAAATTTGCTGCTTTGGTACCGTTGATTGATCAAGGGAATAAAAAGGAGTGGAGAGATGTGACAGTTTGTTAAAGTGCAAAGATCAGACCCACCTAAAGAAAAGGCCATCCAAATCCCATTTCTCAAGTACACACATTAGAGCCTCTATAAGGAATTTAATAGGGGTGTTTTACTGCGAAACGAAAATCAGAGCTATTTTTAAGAAGAAAAGGAAGAAATATGGGTACAAAATGATGGGCGATGAACAGGCTTTCTCTATGTGAAAGAACAATCAAAGCACAACACAACCATGACTCTTTCTCTTTTCTCTCTCCAAAGTATCTCTTATTTGTTTTAGTGTTGAAGTTGGAGGAGAATTCCATGCATGGAAGCAAAATATTGAAAAGGGAAAAAAAGATAGGCAGCAGGTGCACTCAATTGAGAGCCATTCGGTGTGGGATTTGGACGGTCAAGATCAACTGGGACTTTTGGGGATCCCTAGGAATGAGGATTTTAGTAGATACTACATTAACAACCAGCAACTCTCTGACTGCACAGCCACAGAAGCATCCAAACTCTCAATATGCCTTACCGTGTCTTTGCTTATACAAGTGAAGGGTCAGAATCTTCAACCAATTGCTCCTCCCTATCTCTTTTGCACCTTTCGTCCTCGTAATGCTATTTGCTATAGTTGTTTTGTTCGTATGAAAATTGTTCAAACCCCCTTTTTTTTCAATTTAATTTTAGTCTTATGCTTATATCGTAGAGCTCCTCCCTTCAAGATTAATGTAGCACTACTTATCTGTTGCATCATCAAGTCATAACTGGACCCATTAACCCAACCACTACTTTCCAATACCATTTATGCTTGCAATATCCCTCTTCCTAAGGAAATATATATATTGGTGATAAGTAGAATATTGAGTTTTCATATCTGTTATATCTACAACACCCAATTGGAAACAGCTCAAGAATTAAAGGGCCAGTATTACTATTTATGACTCCATCTATTTTATTTGGCAATTACATTTTCAACCTCAAGACTTCACAGTTCACTCTCCCTATAATTCTAACTACACAGATTTTAATTTAAAAGAAGAAGAAGAAATTCCCGTGACTTCTTCAAGAATTAGCCTTGCGTCGTGCAAGAGACCTTAGGGCCTGCCTTCCATGGGAATTTTCAATTCTTTGGTCAGGCTGGGGGGGTTCCTTCAAGCGTTTGCAGAGGCAACGCCTTATATAACCTGGTCTAACTAGATCCCATCATCTCAAAAGACACCTCTTTCAACTCATTTAGGTGGTGGCCAAGTGATAAAAACTTGGGATCAAGAGATTTGCTCTCTCTATGGTCTCAAGTTCAAGTCCTTGATTGCTCATATGATGGTCATTGGAGGTTTACATGGTCGTTAATTTCAGGACCCGTGAGATTAGTCGTGGTACGCACAAGCTGGCCCGGACACCCACGTTAATCTAAAAAAAAAAAACACCTCTTTCAAGTCACATAATATTTTCGTAGAATTTTATGATTTATGTCATTTTCCTGCCCAACAAAATAGAGAAGTTACTTGATAATTATCGGGATGGCTGCTTTGAAGTTTGATCGAGTCAAACCGTCTTTGCAGTGATCTGCTTGTCTAATGCCCGAAGATCATTCTTTATTTTCTTTGTTAGCTCTTTTCCTTGCTTCCCTTTCGATGCAATGCGATGCCACTTCCCCAGTTGGTCCCATCTCTTTCGGGCGTTTAAATTGACCTGCTAGTTTCCTTTGTTTTAGTCAAATTAACATAAATTGGCCAGGAGATTATTTTAGGAAACGAATTTTAGCAGGTCGGGATATTGATGTTGATGACTTCTATCCACCAACTACATGTGTTAAAAAGCGAATTTACACAGTAATTTCTCAAGATGGCACCGCGGTCATAGATTGACAAAAAAAAAAAAAAAAGTATTTTATCTTTTGAACCAAAGAAAACAAGTAAAGAAGAAGGGTCCCTCGAGTTTAATTGCAGGCAACGTGATGCCAACAATTGCACAGGGATTGAATTTGCTTTTCTGAAATAGTTGTTACTAGCAATTTCCCATGTGTTTTGCCGCGGATCATACACCTTTTAATCTCTAAAAAATAAATATATAAGCTTTTTTAATATATTTTTGGATATAAAAAAATCCACAACCATAAATAGAAAAGTCTATATATGTATTTGATTAATTAAATTAATATTTAATAAATAAATAATTGATATTAAAATATTTAATCTTGCAGCACAAATTATATACTAAGTTATATTTAATAATTTTATTTTTTAGTATAAATTTTTTATTTAATCAAATGCTTATGTGTGCCAATAAAAAATAAAAAAAAGTCGTTAATGAAAGCGAAATGAATAAAACTATGAAACTTAATTATAAAGCACCTCAATATTGAAGGATGAAAAATATAAAAATTAGTCTAATATTAAATAATAAAATTTAAAAAATTATCAATTTATAAAATTTTCCGAGATAAATTCAACAAAGAAAGATAGAAAAAAATGACATAACCTGAACCATTTTGAAAATTATTGAAAATTCTATAGAAAGGAAATAAATAAAAAACAATGAAACTCAATCTCTAATTAAATAAATATTGAAATTTAAAAATAAAAAAAAATATGAGTTTAAAAAAAGAAAAGAAAATCAAGACAACCCAGACAACCTTCTAAATCTGTAACTCATGAAATCCTATATCCGAGTGCAATCTTAAATAAATTTAATATTAAAGAATAAAATTATAAAAAAATTAATTTAAAATAATTGTGAAAGTGAAAAAATAGCAAAAAAAAATAAAGATTAAATTTAATAGATAAAAAAAAGCATATGGGGAAAGAAATTAAAAAAAATCAATTTAAAAAATTATCTCAAACAAAATAAATAGTATTCAAAAGAATGGAAACCAAAATTTTAAAGATTAAAAAAAATTAAAAAAGATGGAATTAAAAAAGAATTTATATTTTATAAATTACTCCAAATAAAATAAATAATAATAAAAATATAAACCAAATTTTAAAAAATTAGAAACTAAATGAGTGCTTTGAAATTTTAAAACAGCAATATAAAAATTGGTAAGAAGATAAAAAAAGAAGGTGGAAGAGAAAAAATTATTGGTATCGTACCATATATTTGTTAACCACACACAATACCTTTCCAAGTAAAGAGCATAAGGATGATTCAAATAGCAATATGAAAGATGATGTTGGTCGTCAGCTGACACATTGATAATTTTTTTAATAATATTAAGTTTGTAAAATTATTAAAAAAAGCACCTCCCTCCATCTAATCACAACAAAAACCTTGAATGAACAAGATTTAAAAAAAAAAAAAAACAATAGCTTAAGTTAAAATCCCACACAAGGTAATCCTTACGAAAAGACATAATACTTTCAATAATAAGATACATGATTTGGTTTGAGAATGGCAATTTTTTTTTAAAAAAAATATAACACTGTGGATATAGGTGGACATTCCCATTGATTTTCTCACACGATTTTAGAGTTTTTTTTAATTAATATTCAAGCTCACACAAGGTAACTCCAGTCCCCCCCGGCCCCCTAAATGCAAATTATTTTTTTGCACTGTTCATTCCAAAAAAAAGAAGAAAACACACCATAAATAAATAAATTAGTGTCTTATAGTTGGCTAAGGTATGACAAATTAAAAACTAGAAAATTTTCGAATTATCAAATCATAGCAATTTGATGGATGCCAAGTTAAGTTGTTGTCAGTTGTCACCAACTTTGGAAAACTGCCCAACTCTTTTGTTTTTTAGCCTGCTTTGGTGATCTCCTTGGCATCATCGGTTTAAAATAACGTCTGGACCCCTCCCTCCCTCTCGCCCTAATAGCTCAAGACATGTATTCTCCTCGGAGCACATTTGACCACCGAAGAAGACGTCACATGAAACTGGCAAACTACTCTCTGGTACCTGATTAAACTATGGTTGATGCATTTCATTACCGGATAACGATGAAGGTGTGAGATCCAGGTTAACAATAACAGAGGCTGAATTTCACACGACGTGCTGAATCATTTTAGTACATTGCTATATTTTATTTTTTAACATTGCTATATTGTAGGACGGGTTATTTTTTTAAAAAATAAAAAATATTTAAATGATGATAAATTAAATAAATTTAGATTAACTTGATTAACCTATAATTGGGAATAATCTTGGAGAAGAAAAAGAGAAAGAGAAAATAGCAAGGCTTAATAGCCTAAAGTTAAAAAGTAAAATTAAAAAAATTAAAAAATTAAAATTAAATTAAGCTAATTTTTGAAACTAATAACTTTGATTATGAGATCAAGATAATTATATCGAAAACCATAAAAAAATCTTGAAAAAAATTCTTAATCATAAAAAAATAAATAACAATTAAAATAACAAGGAAAAATCTAGTATAAAAACTAATGAAAAAATAATGAGGGACTTAATTGGAAAATAACATAAAAAAGGATAAAAAAAAGAGCACTTAAAATAATGATAACCAAATTTGGATAAAAAAATAAAATAAAATGCCGATGATAAAAAAATAAGTAATTGAAAAAAAAAAACTAAATTTGAAAAAAAATAAGAAAACCAAGAAATGATAAAAAAAAAAATCAAGAGAACGAGTAATATTTAATATAAAAAAATCAAATAGAAAATGATGGAACTAAAAAAAATTTAAAGAAAATAAAAAAAAGGATCATAATTGAATTTTTTTATCAAAATAATACCATTTTTACTTTTAAGCTAAATAAAAATTCAAACAATTAGTTAAGGGAAAATCATGTAAACAACTGTTAATTTTTATTATTATTTTTTATCAAAATAATATTATTTTTACTTTTTGCACAATAAAAAATTCAATTGACCCTAGTAATCCTAATTATTCAACTCAACTTATGACCCGGGACATGATGAGGGTTGACTCTCAGATCCGGATTTAAAATCATGATAAAAAAATAAGTATCAAATATGATATGAAATTAAACAATGAGAGATGAAATTGCCACAAAACAATTAATCAAGAAGAAAACTCAAAATAAAAGGAACTGCAATCATAAGAAGAATCAAATTTAACAAAAAAAATTAAAATCAAATTATTAGGAATTAAATCAAAAAATAAAATCCAATCATAAAAAGATTAAAAGAAAAATAAATAGGAATCAAAAGAATAAAAATCAAATTTGATAAAAAAAAACATTAAAAAATAAAATTTCAAGAGATAAAATTAAAAAATAAATAAATAAAATTTAATACAATTAAAAAAATGAAGATCACTTTGTAATTTTATAAGGTCAACACACCTTTTGAGGTGGAAAAGAGAGAAAAATGGGAGGACAAAAAAAATTATCATTGGAGCTCTTCTATATCATGAATGTAGACACCCACATTGTGTAAAGGATGGCGTATTAATTTGAACACTTAAAAATAGAAAATATTTAAATGATGATAAATTAGATAAATTTAAATTAACTTAATTAACCCATAATTGAGAATAATCTTGGAGAAGGAAAAGAGAAAGAGAAAATAGCAAGGCTTAATAGCCTAAAGTTAAAAAGTAAAATTAAAAAAATTAAAATTAAATCGAGCTAATTTTTGAAATCAATAACTTTGATCACGAGATTGAGATGATTATATCGAAAACCATAAAAAAATCTTGAAAAAAATTCTTAATCATAAAAAAATAAATAACAATTAAAATAACAAGGAAAAATCTAGTATAAAAACTAATGAAAAAATAATGAGGGACTTAATTGGAAAATAACATAAAAAAGGATAAAAAAAGAGCACTTAAAATAATGATAACCAAATTTGGATAAAAAAATAAAATAAAATGCCGATGATAAAAAAAATAAGTAATTTAAAAAAAAAACTAAATTTGAAAAAAAACATAAGAAAACCAAGAAATGATAAAAAAAATCAAGAGAATGAGTAATATTTAATATAAAAAAGTCAAATAGAAAATGATGGAACTAAAAAATTTTTAAAGAAAATAAAAAAAAAGAATCATAATTGAATTTTTTCTCTATTAATTTTTTTATCAAAATAATACCATTTTTACTTTTAAGCTAAATAAAAATTCAAACAATTAGTTAAGGGAAAATCATGTAAACAACTGTTAATTTTTATTATTATTTTTTATCAAAATAATATTATTTTTACTTCTTGCACAATAAAAAATTCAATTGACCCTAGTAATCCTAATTATTCAACTCAACTTATGACCCGGGACATGATGAGGGTTGACTCTCAGACCCGGATTTAAAATCATGATAAAAAAATAAGTATCAAATATGAAATTAAACAATGAGAGATGAAACTGTCACAAAACAATTAATCAAGAAGAAAACTCAAAATAAAAGGAATTGCTATCATAAGAAGAATCAAATTTAACAAAAAAAAATTAAAATCAAATTATTAGGGATTAAATCAAAAAATAAAATCCAATCATAAAAAGATTAAAAGAAAAATAAATAGGAATCAAAAGAATAAAAATCAAATTTGATAAAAAAAACATTAAAAATAAAATTTTAAGAGATGAAATTGAAAAATAAATAAATAAAATTCAATACAATTAAAAAAATGAAGATCACTTTGTAATTTTATAAGGCCAACACACCTTTTAAGGTGGAAAAAAGAGAAAAATGGGAAGATAAAAAAAATTATTACTGGAGCTCTTCCATATCATGGATGTACACACCACATTATGTAAAGGATGGCGTATTAATTTGAACACTATCTCAGAAAACTACAAATGATTATGAAAAGAGTCATACACACCAATATATCTTTTTAATTATAAAAAAACCAAAACATTTTTGAAACCATAAGATAATTATAAGAAAACTAAGGTTAAGAATCCCAAAGCATCCCTTGACCTATGGTAAAAAAAAATTTTCACTACAAGGGTTATGTGGTAATTTCATTATATAAAAATATGAAAATTCAAAAACATCCCTTAAACATTAACGGTGTTGTTTTTTTTTTTTTTTTCAAGGGCTGAGTAATTGTGCTGTGCATAAATATGTGAAAACACAATTCCATCCCTAAGTGCGTTTTTTTTTTTTTTAATTGAAGTACTTATTAGTCGTTTTTGCACAATTTACAGTAAAATACTGATGAGTTTTTGTTTTATTTGTAATACACAATCGTAACAGGACTTGTTGCTTTCTTAGCATCTTGCCAACCTTTGGTCCTTGCAAAAACGAAATGACCTTTCAATGCCCTGATCAAACAAGTTTACCGCAATCCAACACTAAAACAATGATAAAGAATACGATGGACAGAAGTTTAAATCCTTTCCGGTGACTGTCTGGGGTTACGGATCACATGGTTCAATGAGTAAGAATGACCTCACTCCCATTAACAATAGGATACAGTTCGTCAACAAGTAACAGTTCTAACTTACAAGCCCCACATTACAGAGGATGTACTGACTCATGTGATCCATTAATCACAAAGATTCCATTGAGAAAGGTTGGTGATGAATGTACATGAAGCAAAACCAAAAACCAAACTTTTCTTTTCTTTTTTTCAGTTTCTTTTTGGCCTATTTGGCGGGAAATGCTCCAATTCTCTAGAAATTAGAAATCTTGAAAGACATTCTTACAAAGAAAAGCACCAGGATCCTGGCCTCCACAGTGAATGGACGTTTTGTAAACTAAAATGCCTGGCAACTATCTGAAGGATGCACTAGCTGATGCTATTGACATCTCTTGTCTGGTCCTCACAGGCTCCTTGTCCAAATATTTCTTCAATGATGTTACTTGTAGGAAGAAGATCAACACCCCTAATTGGACTCAAGTAACGTGCATCCCAATCTTTAGTGTCACATGGGTCCAACAAGTATACCTGATCCACATCATCATCACATCCATCTACTTCACTGGGCATGCATTTGCTATGGTCACTCGTACCTCTATTTACAGGCAAAGCAGCCCTGGAATCACCTGGAGCACAAGGGTCAACTTTATCGGCTTGGAACTCAAAAGACATGCAAGAGTCATCTTGAACAGTGAAATCCAACCCAACACTACCAGCATTCTTGTTCATGTGCTTAACAACAGGATCAATATAGTTTATATCAATTGCTTCCGAATAATCTATCCCAGAACCTTCTCCTGTGGTGTCTCCGTCACCATCTCCGAAATCACCATCAAAGTCACCACCACCATCATCGTCATTGTCATCATCTTCAAGAATATCCTCTTCCAGGCCCGCATGATCATAGTGATCAACAGGAGACTCCAGATCAGAATCTTCATCCTCTTCTACAACTTGAATATGGGAGCCTCTGTGGATCTGAGGAAATTCATCATCATCACTGTCAATGTCCAGTGGGTTAGATCTGTTTTGAGCAGCTCGTTTCCGAAGCATAAAGACATTGAAGTAATAGCTGACAATTTCCTTTGTGGTTCTATCAGGAAACACTTGCGCCAGGTGTTTCCAAAAGTTCTGGCCCAAGGACGCTGGCCTGGAATAAACAACTTCATGAAAAACACGTTCTTCTTCCTTGGTCCATTTACATGCCACCTCCTCTCCCATGTCATAAAACCCTAAGTTTACAAATTTTTCATGCCCGATGGATTTTATTAATTCTTCTCGTGCTTCCATTATGTGCTGCCGCACACATCTGAAAGAGCCTTCATCCAGGCAGCCACAGTCCGATCTGCCACAACCAGCCTCATACCTACTGCACAGTTGCAGTTCTGTATCAGGCATTGGAATGATGCAAGTGCCCATCAGCTTCTCTTCATTGTCATTATAAATGTGATGGTCTGATTCAGACAACGAGGAACCATTTGGATTGATAAACTGTACTAGCTTATCCTTCTTTATATGATTGTCCCACAATGGAATGCTGGCTTGATGATTTGGCCCAAGTGGAACCTGTTTCCTAGGAAAGTCATCCAAATAGAACGAGTGGGCATCCTTTAAAGGCATGGACATTTTCCGTGGAAACTCAAACTGACAATATTCAGGAGAAGCTGCCATTCCGGACCCAAAATTTTCATCGCTGGAACTGCAGGTGACTAATGACAATGGAGCACTGGAGTCAGAATCTTTAGCCAAATTTGAAACTTCAATGACTTTGTCATTTTCAAATGTCTCATGCCACAGAGGTTTGACAACGCTGCTCCCACAATCATCTGCTTCACATGAAATGAAATACAATTAAACCAGTCCACATAGCATTTCAACAGTGAACAGAGCACCATATTAACAGTGGTAAAAAAGCAAGTTAATTTCAGAGCCAAAAATATTACCTGTGATATCAGGTTTCGGAGGCATATAACTATGTGCATCAGTTTCTGAAAATTGAGTCAACTTATTGCAATAGTCCACCTGTCTTGCCTGCTTAAAAGGATGATCCTGAAACTCTTCATCGTCAAAAGGCCGTTTAAATCCCATTTAAGCCTGAAACACAACGACCAAAAGGTTGTACAAAAACTTGAGCGAAAATATTAACAGAAAGAGTCTATTGCAGAAAAACACAACATATCTCAGCCATGGGACAAGATAAGAGGGACAGAACTGAAGCAATTTTATCCAGAAGCAACCAAAAAATAATTCCTCAGTGAGAAGTCCACAAAATTGAACTAAGCACGACTTCCCATATGCATACAAGGATACAACACCAAGCTCACTCAAAATTTAATCACACAATTGAGAATGGCTGGAAAAAGTTAACAACCAGGACATCAGCAAACATGCAAACGAGTACTATAAACTGAGACATGCAAAGGACCTTCGTCCATAAGTAGTTTCATATTCAGTACAGGATTGCTAAATAGCCAAGCATGCGACAGCATAAAAATCAGGTTGCATTCAAATCAGCTTAGCTTTGATGGTTCAAAAACAAGACTTAAGAACATCAGAAATATTACTTATCAGACCAAAAACACACGCATGCAATGAAACTATAACCATAACAGCAGGACCCTCAAGAGAACCGTCCACACAAACACAATATCCACTGTTAGAATTAACTTTAACAAACAAAATCATTATAGGCATTTTCATTGCAAGCACAGTTAGGATTAGGTTCAGTTAAAACATAGCACGCGTGGACAAGAAACATTCATCAACACACAACTCACCAATAAAATAAAGTGAAGTTTTTTATTTTGGGTAACAATTTCTAATTAATGGTAATATACCTTTACAAAAAGTTGAATTCAAACTCCAGAACAGAACAGGACAATTTGACCGTAAAGGACACTCAATTATACTCCAAAGATGATTTAATGATGTGTGGACACGAACCCCTAGGACAATTTTACAAAAAAAAAGAGGGAAAAAACCCTAACCCTAGATTTTATGTTCACCAATGAAACCGCAAAATTACGGGAAAAAAAGGGAAGATACAGACGCCCGATAACGAAAGGAGCAAAACCCCTAAACCTATTAACAGATTCGAGTAAACTTGAAACAGATCGAAGACTTTGAAATCCAAACCCCAAAGGTAATTACAATAATCAACAAAATTGGGATTCAATTTTATAAGGAAATTAATTTACACACGAGACCGATTACAAAAGCGTAAAGGATCGAGGGATGTGGGGTCTTGATGAGATCGAGATGAGAAACCCTAACCCTAGAAAATTGTAAAATAACGGCTGATATCAATCGAAAGAGGATGAAGCAAATTGAAACGATTGATGGTTGGATCTAAGAGATACGAAAGAATTTTGAGAAATCAGAGATCGATTTTTGAATTTAATTACGTGAAAGAGACGATGAAAAATGAGGAATTTTGAAAAGGTACGTGAATTCGGTACACGACACGGTCCGATATACTAACCGGGTTAGATTTGGTCATAAACTGGATCCTAATATAAGCAAGACCGATCCGGGTTTAGCGAAATTACACTAAGGTCCTTTCAATCAGCAGCCTGGACTCTGTTTTGTTGTTTTTTTTTTTGGTTTACTTTTCTTTTTTTACTTCTAGTTAAATGATTGGTCTAGCTTGATTTTCTCTTTTTTCCATCAAAATCGAAATTTGCAAATTTTCTTGATAAACAAGAGGTGTGAAATGAGTTTTATAACCTCAAATGGCTTCCAAGACATGTAAAATAAAGGTTACACTCAACGGGAGAAAAATAGAAAAATAATTACATTATACGAGAAAAAAGCCACAAATTAAATCTTAATTCTAGTTGCTTCTTGTAATTCTGCTATCTTGTTGACATTTTTTTAAAATTAATATTGCCCATTGAATCGCTTTCAATCTAACTAGATTCATGAAATAAATTTCCATTAAAAACACCTTAGAAGTGAAAAAAAAAAACTCTAAATAAAAAAGATTGAAGAGAATAAAAAAAGAGGATAGATTAGATATAACTATCTCTTTGGTCCAAAAGAATCCTTATTTTTTATAGGAAGAGACTTTACACCTATTAGTTCACTGTATTATTGCCTCACGTTTTGATATTTGGCGAGATTAATTTTTTTAATATAAAAAAATATCTATATGTGCTAAAGTTTTTTTAGTAGAATTTTTTCAAGTCATATAGGAATTGATCTTATATAATTTAATTAACTTAACATATTTAAAACAACTTGAAAGATCAATAAAAATATAATTTAACTCAAAATAAATATTCAAGATGACATGCCTTTTATAATTATTTAAAAAGACAGCATATTTAATCGATTTGGACCATGCCGAATTAACATGTCAGTTCGCATATCAGGTTATAAAACTATGATAACTCTATATAAAATAAATTATGAAACTCAATTTTAATAAATTTAATTTTGAATGATGAAATTGACAGAAAAAATCAATTAAAAAATGATAAAAAAAAAATTACCCGAGTCAACCCAAACTAACATATCAAACCTACTACCCAGATCATAAAATCATAATAAATAAATAAAATAAAATTTAAATAAATTATGAAACTTAATCCCTTATAAAACATAATGTTGAATGATATAATTAAAATTAAAAAATCAATTTAAAAAAACACACAAAAACAACTCAAAATCATCTCGGATGAACCTGCCAATTTGAAACCTAATTCATAAATAATCTAATATTGAAGAATTAAATTAAAAAAAAAACAACTACAAAAGATTTTGAATAACTAAATTAATTAGTTAAATTCGTTTTACAACTTATAAGATTGATATAATTTTATAAAAAAAATAAATTATAAAATAAAATTATAAAACTCATTTTCTAATAAATCTAATGTTAAAAAATGATTTTAAAATAAAATTTTTTAAAAAATATATTAATAAAGTGAATAATATGTTGTGAGGAAAGGTGTAAAAATCCCTTCTCTTTTATATATGTTTTTTTTTTAAATGAAAAAATCAGAATTAAAGACATAAAGTCTTAATTTGGAATTATTGAAAAAAGAAGAAGAAGAAGAAATGCTACCTACGTAGACAGCAGCGATAACTAAAACAAATGTGAAGATACTTAATTTGGAATTACTGAAATAAAGAAGAAATGCTACGTCTTAATTTGGAATTATAAATGTTTCATTTTCTTAGGAATCGAAGGTATAATGGGGATAATAATTTTACAATATTTATATGATTTTACATTTAATTCTTATTAATTGAATAATTTTAATTCAATTTATTAATTTTAATATTATTTATCAAACAGGTGAAGTTATTTATCTCGCCTGAAATAAATCCCTCAATTTTTTCAAAAGAAAAAAATCTTAGTTTTATATGAAACTAGTAGCATGCACCGCATTGTACAAGATGATTCAATTTGTCTGAAATCAAATGAGAAAAAGGTTTGTTCGATATCAAAAAATAAATTTGAGTTTTTCAAATGAAAATAAAGTTAAAATATTAAGTTAACGTTAAAAATATTGTAAAATTATTTCCTTCCCCTCCATTACCTTCCAATTTGGGGGTCAATTTTAAGAGGAGAGATGGTTAAGAATATATATATAAACAAAATTAAGATAATTCCCCTCTCCTTCCTCTCTCTGCCAAACAACTTGTTAATTTCAATCTAAATTTTCACTTGAGTGCAATGTAGGTCCAACATTTTTTTTAATGATTCTCTTTAGTGAAAAATCTAACACATCCATGAATTTATATGAAAATTTAGCCCAAAAAGCGCATATGCATTGTTAAACTTTGAAAGGGTAACATGGTTGTTTTTAAATTATTTCTCACTTGAAAATATGCTAAAAATAATATTTATTTTTTATTTAAAAAAAAATTATATCTGATATCGTCAAATCAAAATGACCAAAAAATATAAAAAAATAATTTGAATTAAAAAAATCAAATTTTTTAAGAAGTATGGTTAGATCCCAAAAACAAACGACAACTAAATTATGTTATATGATCGTAAAAAGTAAGATGCATCATCTCTTCACTCACTATTTTAAGGATTTTTTTCTCTGAAAATCAGCAAAAAAATTTAAATACTATTAAAATGACACATTATAAAAAGAATTAGTGCGATAGTTTGTACTTGTGGTTATTAGAAAATGTGATCTTTAAGCTTATTGCTATTTAAAATCACGATATTTCAAAAAAACAAAAAAAGTGAAATGGGCTAAACATGAGAAGAAAGGAGATAACACAAAAAAAAAAAGAAATAAAGAAAGACACAACTTTAACACACTAACCTTCAATTATTACATAATTGATACCATTAAAAATATCTTGATAAGATGAATCCAATGATATTAAGTAAGATCGTTAATGACTACCCGAGTGTGTCGCACTTGTTGTCTAAAGATGATGAGTGACTCACTTGTCTTTGACAGCAAGATTGGTGACCTTCTTGTTATCATTGAATTCATCTTGTTAAGTTTTTTTTTATGATACCAGTGATGTCTTGATTAAAGCCTCAGTGTGTTTTCATAGTTTTTTTTTTTATTTTTTTTTTCTATATACCCTCTCCTTATTGTAATTTGTGAACAGAGATGAGAGAGAGAAAGAAAAAAATATTTGGTGACACACTGAAGCTTTGATTGCTATATATCATTGATATTATAAAAAAAATATCGATAAGATAAATCCAATGATATTAAAAAAATCACAAACAATGAACATGGTGGGCCACTTTTACCGTCAAAGACAAGCAAACCACCTGCTGACTTTGGGTAACAAATATGACACACTCGAGTCACCGTTAAATTTTTTTTGTGTATCATTGGATTAATTTCATTGAGATTTTTTTAATGATATTGAAGGTGCGGTAAATGGAGCTTTATTGTGTCTCCATAGGCTTTTTTTTACTTCTTTTATTTTTTTTCTTCTCTCCTTCTCGTATGCAATCAATTTTATATCCTTTTGAAATGTTGTAATTCTGAATATCGACAATTTTAAATGTTATGTTCAATCGTAACATGTACAAACTAGGATATTCCTCTTATTTCTTTTCAAACTACATTATTTTACCACTATGTTTTTAAAAAAACATAGCAATAAGCAAAAATAGTCTGTTTTGAGGCTCTTCAAATCTTTGAAGTAGTCATTGTGCCACTCTCACTCCGAGGTTATTGGAAGATCAAATTTCACTGAACGGTGGATTGACCTGTGCAGACCCATTGATCAGCGACCAAACCCAGAGCTTACTAAGGAATTGAATTGTGTGATTTGCTACGTCTTTGAAAAGCTAGGAATGGATTCGTGATCCAAAGGAAAGCTGTTCTGTAGTAGAGACCGTGCAGAAGAGTGCAGATTAATTCAAGGAGTACTAAAGTCGTCGCTTTTGCTAACACAGCTCACATCAACAATAACCGGAGTTCCAATGGAACAGTCTAAACTTGTCTTGGAATCCCCCTCCAGAAAATATGATCAAGCAGAATTTTGACGGGGATTTTAAAGGAGAATGGAAGTTAGGAGGCATCAAAGTGATTGGAATTTTTTTTTAACAGTACCGAGGCTGCTGCCATTATAAGAGGGTTCCATCACCAAATGTATGAAGCAACGGTCACGAGGGAAGTTATTCGTCTGGGTTTAGAGATGGGTTTAAGGGGATGAAAAGAATTTATTCGAAGAACCACGTCTAATAGCTATCTGAACATTTTATGATATCGTTCATCGATTTTCCTGAAAGAGCCTATTAGTTTTGATAATCATGAATTGGTAGGAAGACTCCAACAATTACAAGAGTGAGCTTCGCATTCTATCAATGAATATCTGTTCATTGGTGGTTCCTGAAAGAGCCTATTAGTTTTGATAGTTTTGATATTCTATCAATGAATATCTGTTCATTGGTGAAAAGATAAATTGATAAATAAAATTAATGACATGTTAATTATTCCATGTGTCTCGTTTTAAGTAACTGTGAACTCCTTTTCTTCCCTTCTGATTACATTTGTTGCATATTGAGTTGATCATTATTAAAGAATCAATTGCCATTTTATAAGGAATTAATAGAAGTGAACCTTTTCGATTGTCTTCGATTTCCAAAGAAATGAAGGGCGTCTTAATGAAGATCGTAATTTTCATATACAGAATCTGTTTGCACAACTGAATTTCTGAATTACCAATTTACGCTACGTCCATGAGAGTCAGAGCTTAATTGATGCAAATAGGAGCATAAAGACCCGATTGAAACTTGAAACACGTACTGAAGTGTAAAAGGACAGCTGCTAGTTGTCTCCGAATTCTTCCATGAAATGAAAGTCACCATAACCATAGCATGGCATCCGAACTACTTTCGTTCACGTCAACAGACAAAATTGCAGGTGCTCAACTGATAAACGCATAATGTGATGTCTTTTTTTCTTTTCCTTGATCCAGCCATCCAGGAGATGCGGTGAATGATACATAGATGCATGCATACATACATAGTGGGCAAAGAGAGCTAAAATTCCCAGATGTTCTGATTTATTACATTAAACAGGAACGGATAACATTTTGCTGCCAACAAAGGACATCCCGACACAATGGCGTCCGGGAACCCATCCACCGCAAGGTAAGAAACAATCGAATCCCAGAACTATGAAAATATATATGGCTAAATAAAGACAACAATAATGAAAAATATATGATAGTGTCTCGCAATATGTGATTCTACTACAATCTTCCCCGCGCCACTTCAAAACATGCAGGTATTATGCCACAGCAGGCATGTCCTTCAGCCAGGCATCCAATGGCTTGCCAATGGAGTAAACAATAAACCCAATTTGCCTCAGCTTATCAACATCCATTACATTCCGTCCATCAAAAACAAAAGCAGGCTTCTGCATGTCATTATAGATCTTCTGGTAATCAAGAGTTTTGAACTCATCCCACTCAGTCAGAACGCAGATCCCATGAGCACCCTTTGTAGCCTCATAAGCATCCCGCACGCAAGTAACTTGCTCGATAGCTATGGGACTCACAGGCCGAAGATGAGGGGGCTTGTCCAATTCAGATTTGTGCATTGAGAGATCCCTTTGAATCTGTTCCTGTGGAACCTGAGGGTCATATATGCTCAAAATAGCCTTGTCACCCAACAAGCCCTGGCAAACACCTATGGCCGGCGTCTCTCTTGTATCACCCGTGTCTTTCTTGAAAGCAAATCCTAAAATTGCAATCTTCTTACCCGAGACAGTGTTAAACATGGAGGAAACCACCCTGTTCACAAAACGGGTCTTTTGGTACTCATTCACCCGAACGACCTGTTTCCAATAGTTTGCAACCTCGGTGAGCCCATTGCACTCGCAAATATAGACCAAATTCAAGATATCCTTCTGGAAACACGATCCACCAAAACCCACACTTGCATTCAAGAACTTAGGCCCAATCCTTGTGTCCTTGCCAATAGCATGTGACACTTGGGAGACATCTGCACCAGTGGCTTCACATAGTGCCGACATGGCATTAACAGAAGAGATCCTTTGTGCCAAAAAGGCATTTGCAGCAAGTTTAGACAGTTCAGCAGACCAGAGATTGGTGCATATGATCCGATCCACAGGAACCCAATGGGCATAAACATCTTTCAATGCTTGAATTGCCTTTTGCCCTTCTGGGGTCTCCCTGCCACCAATAAGGACTCGGTCTGGTTTGAAAAGGTCCTGGATTGCAGTTCCCTCAGCAAGAAATTCTGGGTTGGAGAGAATCTGAAAGTTGATGCCTTTGCTGTTGTGGGTCAAAATCTTTTCTATCGCTTCTGCCGTTTTCACTGGAACTGTTGATTTCTCAACAACAATTTTGTCAGATTTTGAAACATCTGCAATCATACGAGCAGCACTCTCCCAATAAGTTAGATCAGCTGCTTTGCCAGCTCCAAGTCCCTGAGTTTTGGTTGGTGTATTCACAGATACAAAGACTATATCAGCCTCTGCCACATGCTTTTCCACGTCTTTGCTAAAGAAGAGGTTCTTTCCCCTGCACTGTTTTACCACATCCTCGAGGCCTGGCTCATAAATGGGGAGTTGGTCGCTATTCCAGGCAATGATTCGAGGCTCAAAAATATCAACAACTACTACTTCAATTTTTGGGCACTTCAGTGCAATCACAGCCATGGTAGGCCCACCGACATAGCCAGCTCCAATGCAACAGATCTTCACCATATTTATATGTAATGGATAGCCTAAAAATAGAATCAAAATCACAATTCAGTGGAAGCACACATCAACAGATCTTGAATACAAATTCTTCCTCCAAGCTAAAACCAAATATTCCCTCCGAAAACTCGATTAATAAACGTACACTATGAAAACTAAAATCTTCATAATTCGGAGCACACTACAACATGCTTTCGCATGAAATCATGATTCAATTTGTTTAAATCTTAACAAGCCAGACCACTAACATGGTTTATATCAGAGAGACAAGGGCTCAGAATATTAGATTTATGGATTCCATTACCTTAAAAATCACAGATCCAAGATTGCACTATAAAGCAAGAAATAAGAGCTCTGAAATTAGTGAAACAACAATTTAAGTCCAACGTTTCAAAACCCTTCTTGCAAGAGTTAGGGATCAAAATCACCTGTACCAGAATTTAGATCTAGAGGAAGCATAGATCAAATATCCCATAAATTAACAAAGATCAACCACAACAGATCTATCCATCATCAAACAGAATTGTGCACTATGCCAAAAACCCAACATCCAAAAAAGCCCAAAAAACAGAAATCCAAAACACGACAGCCAAAAAGAAGCATGGATAAAGCAACCAGGCAGAAAGAGATCAGAGTAAGACTAGAACAGTTACCTTTGTGATCTGCTGGTTCTTTTAGTAAAACGAGGGTTAGAGATCTAGATAATTGGGAATACGCAGAATAAGAGACAGAAAGGGAAGGCAAAGGCGGGAGGTTGTTATGCCGAAGAATGAGGAAAATGGAGAGACTTTTACCTTGTATTTATACATACTCGCATGCCTAGAGTCTCGTTTCAAGATCAAATTCCATTTCATAACATTGCATGATGACCCAAATGAGCACTGACACGTTTCTCTCCTCGTTGTCTTCTAGCTACCTACTTTTTAATTAATCGAACTAGGAAAGCAAATCATACCACAAGAAAACAAAAATCAAAATCAAAAGTGTGCTTTTTACATTCTACTCTCTTCTTTTTCTTTTCTTTTTTTTTTTATGGTCAGAGCGTAAATATCACTATTGGTCAGTGTCAACAGCAAATGGGACATGGTGTTTTCTCCGGGGTCATAAAAAAATACAGGGGGAAAGAAAATCGTGAGATGTATTTCAATTTTCAAACAGGGTAAGTTTCACACCCTGCCATTATTGAGGCACCGACAGCATGACTTGTATGGTGCATCGTTTTGAAATGAGGTCTGGTTTGACGGTGGTTTGATGAATTAATTTAAAATTCAGTTAATTTAGAGTTGAAATCAGCTTAGACTTAAAAAAATTACAAATTAAGAAAGTTAAAAACTTAAGAAACATAAAATCATCCAGTTAAAAATTCAATTATAATAAATTAATTAGTTATTTTTTTAACTAAAATAATATTATTTTAACTAATAACAAGATTTGAGATTGATGCAGTAATCCGATCAAAACTCGATAATTTAATTAAAACCTATAACCTAGATTTTAAACCGGATTAATCATTATATTAAATTTAAAAACTTTAATATAAACGGGTGATACCACAAGATTATATAAATTGTGGTGTGTGTATATAAACTATGTAATTTTTGAAATATTTTTTTATTTAATTTATCTTCTTGTCATGTACATTTGATTATATTAGCATGCCTGTATCTTGAGTGGTATTTGTCATAGCTATAGTTATAAGTCATGGTTAAATTATTGATATTAAAAAATATATTAATATATTGTATAATACTTTAAGTTTTTAAATTAAAATATTTTTTTAATATAATATTAAATTTTGAATAATTAAATAATCATAAATTTAAATATATTTATTTTCAATAATATTAATAAAAGATATGATAATTTATCCTGTTTTTAATTCTTATATATTGCAAACCATGATGATCAGGAATATAATTTTAAAACTTGATAATATTCGAGTTCCGTTACTTTGGCAACTCTCTCTTGTTTTCCTCGGCAGTAATAATTAAGATAGTCATCATGTGGATTAAAAAAGTATATAAATAAGGATTTTTAATAACTTCTGTATTTATCCTTTCTTTGACCATGGCCGGAACTAAACCAACAAAAAAATAAAAATAAAAATAATCAGGAATGGTCACGAGGAGGATGGAAGCCACATGAGGAAGTATAAGATGGCAGGCAGGTAGACATCCAAATCGGAAGGAAAGGGGTTGAATTTTTTATTGAAAGCGGTTGTTCTCGGCGACATAATTTCTCTGATGCATTACTTACCTAACTAAGCGTGGAAGACACTGCAACTTAATTAATTGAGAATTGACATCGGCGAGCAGCAATTTACAGGAAAAGGTTGGTCATTGTTCGGGGCTCACCTGAGGCTTAAGCAACTTCATGTGCCGGTTTTCTGTTTGGAGAATTCAGGGTTAGGAATTACGTCACTATTTTATGGATCTCTTTTCTTTTTTATTCTCTATTGTAATATTGCTTGTTTTCCACCATAAGAGATTTTTTAAAAAATAAAAACAATTTGAGCGTTAATAGATATAAGATTTGCTTTTATACTGTCAAAGCTATATCTTCATATTAACTTGATGCATTTAAAAAACATATATATTTTTTTTGTAGATATTAATTTGATCTAGAATTTAAATTTATAAATAAAAAAAGAAGAAAGCAAATATCTTAACCATAAAATCAACCGTTTTAGATTTCGGTTGTTGCATTAGATGACTAATCTGAGGTCCCCGGACTCGACGGGCGGTCCATCGCGCGTGATCTTGCTGTTGAGGGCGTAAATAATTATAACAGAGACGGTTCGAAAGGAAATAAAAACAAAATATCAAAGGGAACAGTAACCGGTTCCTTAATTTCTTTCTTTCGTTTTCCAACACAACAGTGGGTTGGTTCAATCATTGAGTGTTGATTTGAGTGCCTAGCCTTTTATTCTGTCCACTCTAGTAATTAACCCTTAATTCTTTTTTTTTCTTTATTTGAGTGCATATTATCGTCTAATAATATTAAATATTGACGTGGTCACGGACCGTTTTGACCGACGCACAGAAAAATGTGAACCCTACTTATAATTGTTAAGAATAAAATAATAAAAAATAGCTATATACTAAAAAATAATAATAATCAAAGATCGACATTTAAATGGATAAACTAAAAGATAAATTAGAAATTGTTTTTTTTAACTCTCGCCCCATAGAATATACCATTCTGTTGCGGCGAGCTATATTATTGTATTGCCACGTAGGCTTGGCATGCGGCTCATCTCCTATGAAAAATGCTGCTTTGTAGTGGTCCGCGTGCAAGTCCATCTCTTGAAGACATTTATGACCCTATTGCCTGCCTTTTTAATAAAGGAAAATACAAGTTGCCCTGTATATTATTCATAAAATATACTTGCAAGATTAAACAATGATATCAATCTAATATATTTACAATGAATTACACATTTGAAAAAAAGGTAATATAATTTTTAAATCTTAAATCAAGTAATAGATAAATTTTCTGTCCGTCAAGTAAGATGTTCGATACTTTTTTTTTTCAGATAAATGTGCTTTTTTAATTACTTGCATCTAGAAAGTGAGAAGAGGCACAGCTTCGGCCATAAAGTAAATGGCTAAGCAGGGAATTAATTAGCTATTAAAAAAATCCAATGTTTTTTTAGATAAATGTATCAATTAGCTATTAAAAATATGTGCACGTTAATGTATTAATGGGGCATTTGATAAATCATTCATAAGTTTTATTTTATATCTTTGAAGTACGTACCATAATCATTTTGCAAAACATGATTAGACTCCACGTTAGCATGGTCTAGTCTTTAATTTAATATCGTACTTTAATTCTTCTCTAAAAATGGCATATTATCGATATTGTTTGCTATGAATATTCAATATGATTATCTTTTATGTGATATCTTTCATAAGCAGAGCTGAACTTTGGTACGTATTGGTTGATTGAGGAATACACATAGCAGAGCTGACTTTGGTACGTATTGGTTGATTGAGGAATATACATACATACATATACACATGTATATCTCTGTATCTTGCAAATAAATAAGGAGTAGATATGCTGCGTTCATTCATATTCTCTTACGAGAAAATTATTTGTAATAAGATTAAAAAATTAACCTGGGTTGCTTTTTATTATTAATTAACTATTTAAAAGTATATTTATGATTATTTTTTAAAATATTTTTTATGATAAATATATTTAAATAATATTTTTTTAAAAAAATATTTTTTAAATCAACAAATGATAACGATTCAAAACATAAAAAAAAAAAAATTTTATGAAACACAGTGCAGTGTCTAAATCTAAATCTTTTTAATGGGGTGACATTTAATTTTATAGTTGTAGTCTAATGATAATGTAATTACTAGAGAATAATTATATTTTGAAAAGCCCTCTTTTTAACAAACAGAGAGTCATTGCATCCTGCAATTTTTTTCTTGTGAAACACTGTTTTGTCACCACCGTGTTCTTCCAATAACCACCGTTAGAAGTTCGTTTTGAAAAGCCCTCTTTTAAGCCCATCCGTTCTGTATCTGTAAGGAAAGATGCTTGCCATTGAATGATGCTTGCCATTGAATGTTATTTCTTTTACGCCGTCGCGATAAGCTATTTTGATGAGCTAAAGTGGAGAAAAAACCAACTAATTTGAGGTTTTATTAATAATTGTAGACTTTATGCGGGTTGGGATGCATAGTAATTCTTAAAAGATTACTAATCCTAGTATTACTTTGGCTCGTATTACTTTGGCCTAAACACATTTAAATTCAAAACTTTGATGGGATCTGGTGCATTAAGCTAGATATTTAAAATTTCAACTCCCATCAAAATTAAATTAAATTTTAACTTAAGTTATAAGGAAAGATGCTTGCCATTGAATGTTATTTCTTTTACGCCGTCGCGAAAAGCTATTTTGATGAGCTAAAGTGGAGAAAAAACCAACTAATTTGAGGTTTTATTAATAATTGTAGACTTTATGCGGGTTGGGATGCATAGTAATTCTTAAAAGATTACTAATCCTAGTATTACTTTGGCTTAAACACATTTAAATTCAAAACTTTTATGGGATCTGCTGCATTAAGCTAGATATCTAAAATTTCAACTCTCATCAAAATTAAATTAAATTTTAACTTAAGAAAAATCAAAACTAAATTAATTTAAAAATAAGGAGAAAAATCAAGACAACTAGGATATTCCTGTAAAAAAATCAGGGGGCAGCAGGAGATTTTTGTCCATAAATCAGAAATCTGGGATTTTTATAGTTCAACTTTTGGATCATATTCCTGTAAACTTGTATTAGAACATTGACGGTCCATATCTCTTATGCAGCGTGTACTGATCAAAGGGGGACTTCGAACGAATGGTTCAATCCTTTGCTTTGACAATAAAAATACAGATAAGGTGGCAAAACCCTAGTTGAGAGCACCGCTATTCCAAGTCTCTTATTTCTTAGAACGAAGTTAATTGCTTGGACTTTGCCAAATTTGAGCTAAGAAAAACCTTCTCCGAATTGGACGTCAAAGATGCTGCTATTATCACCCTCGTCTACCTTCTCCATTATTGTCACTACAACATCACAATTACCATGACAGTAACAGAAGCACAAGATTCCACCAGCCCCTCAAGGTTGTAGGCGTGGCAAAGGAGACCACTGATGATAGCAGCAATGGCATCATCGAGAAAGCTGCAATATCCGGTGGATTAGTCTCTGCCCCAGTAATTGCCTGCTCTCTCTAAACCCTCAGGACAACAGGGTGTGGCCTCCCTCCTGAACCAGGAGTTTCAATTGGTGCACTGGAAGGTGGGAGTTATCTAGTTGTTGTTGTTGTTGGAATTATAGGTTGCTCCTTTTACATCAAGACAGAAACTTAGAAAAAGTTTCAAAACTGCAGCTTGCATTTGTAAAATCTAATGTTATATTAATATTCTTTTCAATAAATATTACAATTACATTAAAATTAAAAAAAAAAAGGTTGTGGGGAAAACAATATTCTCCACACCCATAAACACGGATCCATAGTATTTTGTAATTTTTTTTTAAATCTATTCTTTAGTTATTGATTTTTTTTCATTTTTAATTTAGTCTGTTTATTGTAATTTAAAATAAATAATTTAATTTAATTTTTTTATATAGTTATTACAGTATCGGAAAAGCATCTCAGCATCAACTAAATACTACTGCAGAGGCAACAGATTGGAAAATTGAACGACACAAAATCAGGGCAATCGTGAATTTGCATTTTTCTTCAACTTGGACATAGAAACTGTACTTGAATTGAAATTTCTTATATCATGTGATGTTACAACACCGTGCTCTAAGAAAATCAGGACATGTAATTTTAAAAGTGGGCGTGTGTGTGTGTTTGCCTATGCTAATCTTCATTTACTTCAGTTCCCCCACTCTAAGTAGAAGTCAAGAACTTTTTGAACCATTGAACAGAGTCCTTGGGGTATCTCTTGAGCTTGTCCTTGTAATCAACAAAGTAGAGACCAAACCTTGAAGTGTAACCAGCTGCCCACTCCCAGTTATCCAAAAGGGACCATACAAAATACCCTTTCACATTGCAACCATCCTCTCTGCAATAACCAAAACAATAGAATAGAGTATTAGTTTGCATGCAGTAGCATACTATATATCTCAGAACATATATGCGCTGAGGCATGTAGGCGAGTGATCCATACTTGATAGAAGCTAGCAGGCTTGCCAGATAGTCCTTGTGGTATTTGATCCTTTTCTCATCCTTTAGAGCATCTTTAATGGGGGTCAAGGCGTTATTTGGATCATCCATCCCTGTTAGGATCACAGAAAAAGACAGATTTTGTTTGCGATTTTTCTTCCATGATGAAGCTTTATAAGGGCCACTGAAGACGTTTTCCGTAATTGGAGATCAAGAAAAAAATAGAGATGAGTTTAAGATAAATTGACACGTTACTTTATACGACCAGATAAACACAGAGAAATGGTTTTGAATGCCTTTTGACAGAACCAATGATGATCCAGAAGATTACCATTTTCAGTTATAATGACGGGGGGGTTTCCGTACTTTTGCCTGATGTAATTCATTAAGCTTCTCATCCCTCGAGGTACTATGTACAACCATATAGAACTTGCCTGCAGTTTTAGATAAGCGATAATGCATGGTCAGAAACACTAAACCCAGAAGTGCTGCAAGAAAATAGAGTGATGAATTTGTATGTATCAGAGAATGAACTAGACAGACTGAAATCCAGTGAAACTGGATTGAAGAAGGAAGAACGAAATCAGAAACAATGAACACTCAAATGTCTTTCTTCTAGATGAATGCACAGGTAATCTTTGCACTCAAATGACATTGTTAGGTGGTCTAAATGATGAATGAAAATATTTAAGTTCAACGAGGTGCATACCCGGTCTCCAATGGGCTTCAAATTTTCACCAAATGCTGAAAAGAATAAGAGCACCAGTTATTGAAAGATTTTTGCTGTTTCATTATCTCTACTAATTAAAGGAAATAGTTGAAAAGAAATTATTTTGTAGGGATCATTATCGCTAACTCACGGAGGGTTATGGCACCAGAGTCTGCGAGAGAGTCATTAAGGACTTTGCCAATTAGATCCCCAAACAGAGAGTCATTGCTTCGTGCATAAAATGTTGTGTAGTGATTGATGCCAACAAAATCAAAAGACCCTTTAACAAGAGCGACGTCATTTTCAGTAAAATTTGGCAGTCTATCCCCTACTCTGTTTCTCATTGTGATCGGATAGTTGCCTAAGATCAAAGGTTCGATAAACCTGGAGGAAAAACATCAAAAATTAACATGGACACATTTTAGGCAAGTGCTATTTCTGTACTGAAAGATTTGATCATAGATACCAGCCAAGCTGAAAATCCTGGGCTCTTTGGGCTGCTTCAGTGTCATTTGTGGTGTTTGTTGCTGGTTCAAACCATATTACATCAAGTGATATGCCCAGGGATCCTCGTTGTTTTGCCTGAAAAAAATTCATGCCATAGATATATGATATCATTCCCGAGCTTAGCACCAACAAAAATAAAAATAAAATAAATGAGAAGAGCAAAAAATGAAGAAAAAAGGCAAGTTGGGCCTCCTCGATAGCTCAGAACACTGTATATTGCCTTTACCTTGTACTTTTTCCTGTAAATATCTGCCGCAGTCCCATGAGAAAGAAGGATGTTGTGAGCGACAATGTAGGGCTCAGTCGCTGAATTTCCAGCCCGGCAGAAGATGTGGAGAAAGATAGAGCATCTTCCTGGTGCCTGGAGACCTACATCATAACCCTGAATTGCAACTGTATGAGGCTCATTGAATGTGATCCAATGCTTTACCCTGTCACCATAAATCTCAAAGCATGTCTCTGCGAATGTTGCAAAGTCCTTTCTGCGAATTACAAAGATCATCTTAAGTTCTTAACCACCAAAATCATAAAGGTGATTCTAATTTCGTATTTGCAAATTACGAGAACAGTCTTTTACATGATCTGGGGGCTGAGCCATCCATTATATCTGTCCTGCAAGGCTTGAGGAAGGTCCCAATGGTATAGGGTCACATAAGGCTCAATTCCTGCAAATTTTGTGCAACACAAGGAATCCTTGAGAATTAAAAACCATATTGAAATCACTAAACAGTGACAAAGTTGACGAAGGTGTATGGTGTTTACAAGCTATTGACTCTATTGAATGCTGTACAAAGATACTTTTAGCTACAAGTTCGGTAACTTTTAGATGGGGAGTGGTAATCAAGGATAAGTACTCAAAACTCTTCTTCTAGCTCTAAAGTGCATGAATCTCACCAGAGGATGACTGAATGTAAAGGTTTACCTTGAGCAAGTAAAGCGTTGATGAATTTGTTGTAATGATCAACTCCTGCCTGATTGATTTTACCTGTTCCATCTATACAGAGACCCACAGTAAGAAACTTTTCTATGTTATAGCATCATGTCTCTATATAAAAGGGTGCCAGTTTCTTCTTTCGATTGTCTGTAAAAGTAAACTCCACATATAGAATGCGCTTACCATACCCATGGAAATGAATAACCGTGATTTACCAAAATGTTAAAAAAAAAAATTAACAAACTGTGATGTAAACTTACTAGGATATATTCGAGACCAAGAAATTGAAAATCTGTAGGCATCCATTCCCATATCCTTCATAAGTTTTATGTCTTCCTGTTTCCAATAACCATAAAGTCAACTGTTTCTATCTCTACAGTAAAATGTTTCAAAAAGCTAAAGAAGACATGGTATAATTGCTGGGTTTTTTTTTTATCCATTGCTGTAGCATACTTTGACTGAGTTTCAAATCTACAAGCAATATTTAGTTGCTCAACTATAATAAAATGGGGGATTAGCATGAGAAGACGTACATCAAAAAGGTGATATTGATCTACAGCCACATCAGCATTGCTGAAATCAATTATCTTGCCTGCAGGACCAAATACCTTGGTAAGCTCACTAAAAGAAAATATCAAAGATTTTGAAACTAAAACTTGACTGATAACTCCATCTTCAGAGCTGGTCTTTGGATTAGGTTGGGGAGCAATCAGCTACCAGTTTAATGGTTGCAAGGTCAAACACTTCTACAAATTACTTAACGCAGCCTCAACACGTGATATCCAGGACTGCTCTACAATTTAAAGACGTGATGATGATTTCTTTAATTATATGAATGCAGTAATTATGCCATAAGATTAGTTCAAATGCTTGAAAATTAGCATTCGATCCTGTCACTGTTCAAACTGTGGACTCCGCTGTGAATGAAGGATTACCAAAAGTATGTGAAAATGCGTCCCAAACACTTGGTCCCCTTCCATCCGCTTTCACTGCTCCTTCATACTGCAAATAAAATCAAATTAAGAACAATAATATGTAATTGCAACAATTAATTAACATCACATTATAGTGCAGTAAGCTGAACAAATCATGCATTACTTGTGGCCTTTTTGCATGGCAGGAAGTTTTCTGTGTAAGAAGCAACATCTGCTTGAGTCGTTGCTCCAGTTCATCACTATAATATGTCCGGCTACTTAAGGACAAATCATATGAGTGGAAGCAGTATCCGACGAGAAAAAAGAATAATCTAAGTTCCGACAGGTTTTCGTACAAAAAATAGGCCATTTTTTACTTATTTGATTTATGTGGATGATGATTATGTGAGTTTTTTTTTTTAGCACGGTATTTTTTTTGTGTGTTGTTAAAATACCGAAGTAAACAAAATATTTGGGGATATATATAATACATTTTGGCGAGTCAAATCTCCTATACACGACTTGCGATTCCAATCAATTTTAAACATCTAGACCCACATTCATCACCCTCCTTCACACCTGTTACGTGCAACAACCTTCTCTTTCTTCCTACCGCAAAAACAAACTCAAATCCATCGCAAGATCACCCCTCCTCTCTCCTCTCTCCACCGCTACTCTAATTTCTTCATTTCTCTCTCTGCCCGGAGGTCACTCGCCATTTTTCAGTAGCCAGCGCCGCCACCACCCCATATATTCAACTCTTAGAGTTATGTTCAATTTTTTATTTGGACATCAATTTTTAAGTTTCTACTTGTTATCTAATGTAAATTTTCATATGTTTTGATAAATTATATAGATATTATATATAAAAGATTTGATATTTTTAATTTCGCTGATATAGATATATCATGAGAGATATAAGATTTTATTAGCATATGTATCACTACATTACTTTAATATAATTCTTATGTATCACTACATTACTTTAATATAATTGAAATGTATTGTATAATATAATAATTTAGTCTTTCACAACACACTAGAATATGTTGATACCAATAATAACGAACTACATAGTATTGATAGTCTAAATAAATATGAAAGAAATTAGTTAGTTATTTATGTAGTTTACTTATATCTTTACGATGCTACGAGTGATCATGTATTTAACAAGCGTCATCTAATAATTGATATAGACACTTATATAAAATGATATTTGACAACTAAGGGTCAGTTTATAATACCTACCTAATCAGGTTTCCAAGATATTCATGTAATCCGATGTATTATACATCCTGATATATGAAACAGAACTAAGTGACATACAATATTTTTTTATATAAAAATTTATAATACCTACCTAATCAGGTTTTCAAGATATTCATGTAATCCGATGCATTATACATCCTAATATACGAGACAAAACCAAGTGACATACAATATTTTTTTATATAAAATATATATTATTAATAATGTTATTATAGATGATGAGTACTAATTACTTTTTAATACATATTATAGACTCATTACTTATCATGGATGGGATGATTGGAAAGTAGTAATTTCTATTTGTAAAAGGCATCGATGAGATAAGATATTTTGTGGCTAATACTATGCTCAATTTGTGTTGTGATGAAAAAGAAAATCACTTATCAATGAGAATACTAGGGATGTTAAACCATCAATAAATGTTCCATACTCATTTATTAACTGGGATGATATTGGTTTTAACCCTTAGAAGGATATTATAAGCTTATACTTAAGTTAGATGAGTTAAGATGGTGGTGCTATTTCATGAGAAAAAATTATTTTTAGATATAATTGAATTAAATAAGATTAAATTATGTTAATTACATTACATTATATGACACGGATGTGGCAAAGAATAACTAAAGGAAATAATTGGTGGCATGCTCATCTGATCAGCTCACTATAAGATTCTAATCCTTTTCCTAGAATTGAAAACGAAGTGTGAACTCATTAATCAGGACTGTCTAATTTTAATTTCTTTATACATAGTAAACCAAACTAAATAGTTAGATTAACCTAGAACAACTTCGGAGTGATACCATGTTACACTAGTTTCAATCATAAAAAATAAGTATACAATTATGAAATAAATAAATAAATAAATAAATTTTCATATATAGTATGCAAATTTCAATCTCAATTTCTAGAGAACCGCTAATATAATTTTTTTAAGTTGTTATTTGCAATATCATCGTGCTAAAACTGCCCCAAACTTTGGACTGTGAGGTCAACGCTTAAGAAAACAGAGCGATTGGGCATCCTGAACACGGAGAGAAAAAGAAAGAAAGAACGAGGGGCTATTTGCATATGTTCCAAGAGACAGTGGTTCTCTCATAAAACCAGGGAGACAGCAACGGTCATCCGGAGCGGCCCCGGTTACTCGGGGAGTCTGTGCCTCTACTCGTTCTAGCGTGCCAAAGACTACTAGAATAGTCTATGATATTGACAAAATGTGACCTTACGTATCCACTCTAACAATTCCTTAACTTCAAAAAAGGAAAAGAAAAGGAATTCCCCAGAAAAAGAAGAAAAGAATTTTAGCGTCTCTAAATCACGAGAAACCACACAAATGGTATTTGACAAAAGGTAGCTAACTGGCATCCACCTAAAGAGTAAAGACAGAAGACAATTGGCTAAAAGCATTAAACGGCACGGCTAGGATGTCACGAGGAAATGGCATAACTTGGAAAGTTCAAGACAAACACACTTCTTTCAATAACCAGTTGTAAGTCATTTTCTTAAAAAAAAAAAAAAAAACCTCCAGGTAAGCGTCAATGGCAGAGCTTGCTTTAAGCATCGGTGGGTGAGCTTGGTAATTTTTAGCTTTGAACTCAAAAAGAACACGCACACATTCTCAATAATGTTTTCTTTCCCACTGAATGTGAACGGACTCTCTTTTTCAATCGATAGGAAAAATAAAAGCGAGAAAAGATGCTTCACTGGCATTTTCAAGAAGAAAGCAGGAGGTTTAATCAATTAAAAGAGATTACACAAACCTGGAAAGCAGAAGATGCTGTCCCAAAGACAAAACCCTCTGGAAAACTCGCCCTATTAATCTGTGACAAGGATGTCTGAATCTCAAAAGCTACTAGCACCACTATGAGAAAGGCAATGCGGCCTCCTCTCGGTAGCATCCTGTATTGCCGATCTTTTGATACAGAAATCGATTTGGTTAGTAATGATGAGAGGTAATGCGGGCATATATATAGAGACACACCCAGAAAGAGGGAGGAAGGGGGGTTAAATCAATTCTGAGACAGAGATTGGTTTGGATTTATAAGGAGAAAGAGATAATGATTCAGATGTGAAGAACAAGAGAAGTAGTAAATATATGACGCAGCAAGAACTAGGAAGAATGCTTGTGGAGTTAGCTGGCTGGCTGACTTGTACCCAAACAAATGATTGAGACTAATAATTTGGACAATGTTATATTCTAAAATTAATGGATAGAGATTAAAAGGGACTGGAGGATTAAATAATCCTGACGCGACATGGAAAGGGTTCGTCGTCGGGGCATAGTCGCCGGTGGGAATGTGAAAGGTGATAACCAATGAGATGGTGCTGGAATATGTCTCGAGTTTTTCGTGGTGGGGTACTATTGGGATTTCAGAAGCCCTACATCCACACGTTTCTGTACATCCCACAATAAGCCTACGTTGGATTTGCTTTAAGATAAATATTGAGATTTTGTTTTACATAATTGTTTTTCTCGTTCTGTGCTGACAGCCAGACATTTAAAATAATAAGAATAATAATACGCTGAGGGTACTGTTGGATTGGGATACCACATTCCCATATTAGTTACTAAAGACATCTCCTAGAGATATATTAAAAGAAAAAAAAAAGACAAAAACTTGGAGTTGTATTAATTATTAGTCACGGTTAATAAATAATTTTATTAATATTAAAATACGATTGTCTCTTTAAAATTGTTTTTTACCATTGAAATGCATGTCAAAAAAAGTACTTTTATATAATTTAAAAAACTGTATTATTAATTTAACTCTTCTTTCTAAATAGCTTGAAGATGCTATAAAGGGATAAAAAAAATAGAAATGCTTGCGCATTGAGTTTTCTCGCAGTGGCCTTGGCTGGACTTGGACATTAACTGCGGTGGGTCCACCGAATTGGATGCGCTGAAGTTATGCCGAAGAACATTTATTCCTAGTTACGATATTTTTTTTCCCTTCACTTTTGTTGCAAGAAATAATCATAAAAGGGGCAGTAGGGATATATTTCGTTTCAATTTATTGACATTCTGACATAATCTCATCAACCAATCAACTCCAACTTGAAACGTGCGTAAACTCTGTCAAAGAAAAAGGTTAAATAGAGTCGTCGGCTGGTAATCGATTCCTTCTCGTGCTGCACGTGAAACCCTCGTTGTGATCTCACGGAAGAGATCTCTTGGGTCGATCAACGATTTAGAAACATCATATTCTGAGATTTTTTCCCCATCAGATACACCAACGAGGGATCATCCCTTACCCACTTCAGTTGTCCTTGAATCATTGCCATTTTTGGCCAATGGGCAAACAAATTTGCACGATTGCTTGAGCAGAAAACGATCTAGTAAGAAATCCACGTACAGGAGTATTTTCATGCCGGCTCTAAGCTTTGGGGAAGAGCACCACACGTCTATATATAAAGCTATCCAAATATGGGTCGCCTGATTGATGTTATTGAGCCGGATCAGCAATTCAGATGGCTTCGCCACTAATTCATCGATAACCTGGTGATTCAGATTGGACGTGCAAAGGACGGAATAGAACTCAATCCGGTAACCGGCTGGTTTAAGTATTGAACTAGCCGTCAAGAAAAATGAAAAATACAGCTTATAAGATTCCAACTTTTTATACTCCTTAATTTAATTAAAATCACGCATTTACCACTATCGATCTAAAATTGAATTCGATAACACTACATTCGATCACAAGATATATATATATATATATATAGCAATATGTAGGTTCAGAGTGATTTAAATTTTTTTGGTTTTATGCTCTTTAAATTCCTATGCGTGAAGTATAAAATAAGAAAGGAATTAATGGAAAAATGGGATCAGTTTATATTTCAAGAGTTCAGTAATTTTAAAACATAATCTTTAAAAGAGATAAAATGTAATTTATATATTACTATTGAGATATATATTGCAAAATAATTTTATATTAAAGTGCAATAATCCATCAGGATTAAGAAGAAATTAAAAGGGGGGCCGCAAGTCATTTTTCCTCAGATTCATGCATGCACACTGAAGAGGACCGCAAGTCATTTTCCTCAATTTCACAAGGGTGTTTTCTTTCCGAGGCACTTGGACGTTGTGTTTTTTCAATGTTCGTGTTCCTCGCCCCTTCTCGGATCAACTCGCGGAATATGATTGCCACTTTTTCGTTCCTTGCTCAGGTCCCGGAGTGAATTGACAATTTGCTGTTAATAAAACATGCGTCTTCGGGAATTCTAGTTTTAAATAAAAAACTACAAGGCAAAAGTTTCCTAAACTTCAAGGCAGCGCCAGCGTAATGAATCAGAGTTCTCTCTCTGTGTATAACCTTTTATTTTACCCGAATTTTTTGCCTTGATATCTCTCTTGTTGAATTTTTTTTATCATATAACTAATGATATTGTTTTAAGATTCAGATTGCTCCGGCGAACCCAAGGCATAGATTAGCCATGGTTAGAAAAAATAATAATAATAATTCAGGGTATAGAAATAATAAAAGAATTCAGGGTATAAACCCGATCATGATAAAAGAAAAGATAACACCAATTAATAAGCCACCTTAAACAAAAATGAATTATCATAATAAAAGAAAAAAATTACCAAAATAAAAAAATAACGAAGCTAGAATTCTAACCAATAAAAAAACTAAAAAAAAAACCCTGATCAGAGCCAAACCAAATGATTAAAAAATGGATTAAAGGAAGAGGACCGCAAGTCATTTTCCTCAACTTCACAAGGGTGTTTTCTTTCCGATGCACTTGGACGTTGTGTTTTTTCAATGCTCGTGTTCCTCACCACTTCTCGGATCAACTCGCGGAATACGATGGCCACTTTTTCGTTCCTTGCTCAGGTCCCGGAGTGAATTGACAATTTGCTGTTAATAAAACATGCGTCTTCGGGAATTCTAGTTTTAAATAAAAAACTACAAGGCAAAAGTTTCCTAAACTTCAAGGCAGCGCCAGCGTAATGAATCAGAGTTCTCTCTCTGTGTATAGCCTTTTATTTTACCCGAATTTTTTGCCTTGATATCTCTCTTGTTGAATTTTTTTATCATATAACTAATGATATTGTTTTAAGATTCAGATTGCTCCGGCGAACCCAAGGCATAGATTAGCCATGGTTAGAAAAAATAATAATAATAATTCAGGGTATAGAAATAATAAAAGAATTCAGGGTAAATGCAATTCAGGGTATAAACCCGATCATAATAAAAGAAAAGATAACACCAATTAACAAGCCAACTTAAACAAAAATGAATTATCATAATAAAAGAAAAAAATTACGAAAATAAAAATATAACGAAGCTAGAATTCTAACCAGTAAAAAAACTAAAAAAAAAAAAAACTTGATCAGAACCAAACCAAATGATTAAAAAATGGATTAAAAAATTATTAATTTTAGGATTAAAAAATTTATATAATTTTATTTCTTAAATTTCAATGGATAAGAAAAGAACATATATACTTTAACCACGAGTTCAACCTCCTCAAATCCATAACTTGATTAATAGGCAGCAAGGCGTGTTGATTTCATGCATTCAATGTATTTCTTGAATCTAGGGTTTTTTCGTTATTTGAAGAATCAAGAATTTAAACGAAAGCCTTTACAGGGTGCCATTAAAAGCAATATTTCTTTCCTTGACGCAGAACTCTCCCCACGTGTCCCGTGGCATATAAATGTATCCCAGTTGCATGTTCGTGCCTTGCAACGGCAATGTTTTTAGAGCACACTGTACCGAGTCCCGGTCGGCCGGACCTCGCCTCATATATCATTTATTTATTTATTGTAATTCGGTTTTATCTTTTCTTCGAAGGTAGGGAAGACGGCAACGCCAAGCTTGCACGCCTCCGCTCGCTGCAAATTGTTGTCAACAAGCTAAGCGAGGAGCTGTATTTGGTTAAAACTTAGCATGGATCCAAGGACTGGGATTGTTATATATATTGATCACATGCCATTTTGCAATCTAGTATATCGAGTAAAAAAAACCCATGCACGCAACGGAGATAAAAATATATATTTGCTTTGGAGAGACAACAAATATATATATATATTAAAAACAAACAACTATTCAAGCATATCAACGTTGGATTTAAAAACCTCGGTTTAGTATGATAAAAGTAATTGTTTTTTCCCTGTTTTTGAACTTCTTGAGAGTATGCTGACGATGTTCGAATATTTTTTATTTAATGTTTTTAAAAAATTGATTCAATCCTTGACATATCACAGCATGGGAAATAATCTATTACTGTAGCCCATCCCTGTTTTTGAATGTTTCTACGCCTCTACCATTGACTATCGGGATTCCGCTCGATGCCAGGTCACTAGATTAGATCGGTTTTGTATCTGATATAACCTTAAAAAAAACCGAATGAAATCATCATCGGAAAGCGCAGGAAATGGGCGAGTGTGAAATCAGGCCTTTAAAGCGAGAGGGGTCTTGTTTTCTTTTTGGACTGGGATTTGATGGACATTGAGCTTAATCTAGACTGGGCCTGTACTTTGTATTTCCACTGAGCCGAAGGAAATATCCGCTTGGGCTCTATTTAAAAAACTCAGGAGGTAGTGGGCCTATACTTTAATATTTAGTTTATGGGCCTCTCTTTTTGGTCTTGAATGGGCTTTGGACTTTGGAAATATGTAACGCACCGCATTTTTTTATTTCTTGGTGTTTAGCGGTGAAGTCAAAATACTGTTAATCTAAAATTTGATTTGATTTTTTTTTTTGTTAAAGCAAAGAAAAAAAACACTCTAACCAAACATGCCCTAAATAATAAAAAGGAAAGCCACCGACTGTATTTCCGAAAAAGAGAAGGAAAGAGACGCCGAGGTGATTGAAAATTTGAAAACGGAGAAGGAAGACGGCGATGCGCATCTCACAGTTCAAATTGAAGGAACATGCCTGCACAGCTCCTCGTTTTTGCAAAATGACCTTAATGCGATGACGTTTCTGTCTGCATCACGGTCATCGCAGGCTATCTCGGTGCTGGCAAATCCACTGTAAAATCCCCTTCAATCTTCATAAGTTTATCGCTATATGCATAATTCTGTTAATGATTATTGAGAAGCTGTCTCATTCATTTATCTAGGCTTGTTTTGGTGTATTTATATATCTGTGTATTTATTGATTCACTTCTTCTTGCAGAAGAAAACTGAGTGTTAGTACTTGTAATGGAATCCAATGCTTCTTTTTTTTTTTCTTTTTTTTCAAATAAATATTAACAAATTATTGAAGTTACATTTCAGGTAATCTGTGGTTTAATATATTTCCACTCACGATTGGTTTAGCTTGTTAACCATATCTTTAATCCTCAGCATGGAAAGAGGATTGCTGTCATTTTGAATGATTTTGGGAAAGAAATTCGAGTAGAAAGGGAAATGATAAATGAAAGAGAAGGTGGTGCTCTTTTCGATGAGTGGGTTGAGCTTGCAAATGGTTGTGTGTGTTGCACTGTTAAGCGTAGTTTTGTTCAAGCGCTGGAGCAACTTGTTCAGATGATGGGAAGGTTCTGCTACTTTCTAAATTCTTTAATTAATGCATTTGATTTGCCTTCATCTGTCTCCATTGTATGATCGACTTAAAAGATGACACTAGATTGCTTTGTTGTCTTGTGCCATTTTTTTAAATTTTTTGTGTCTGATTTTTCAATCATACTTTTCTCTTTTTTTTTTCAATTTCGTGATTTTGTCCTTCCCCTGCTTCGCGACAGAAAAGGACATGTAGAGTAAAATAACATTATTCATTGCACAATTGCATTCATCGGCTTGTTTCCCAGGATCATTCTAGGATCCTCTTACTATATGTTGGGTTTCTAGTGAAGAAAAGGAGAGGGTGTGAATATGTGAGGTAAGCATCTTCTTGTTTGAATATATGGGCGGTAGAAGGAGACGACCCCTTCTTTTAGCTAGAGGGAGCAGGAAAGATAATAAAAGTGAAAGTATCCATCATTGTTGGATACGGGTTCCTTGCCCTCCTTAACACCCTAATTTTGGGTCTTGGATTTTTATTTTTTGATGGGATTTGGGGTTATGCAAATTCTGCAATCCCCGTTCCTTTTACTTTCAAAAACCTCCCAAAAAAATTGAAGAATTAATACCCTTCTCTTCCCTTCCCATTTCTCTTAAACCTTCCCATCCTTACATAGCGTTTCTGGAAACAAGAGCTTGTCAATGAAATTCCCTTGATCAACACTGTTAGGCTTATAAGTACTGTTGCAACTAAGCTATCAAACGGGGAAAAAAAAAAACAAAGAATGAAAGATAAAGCTCTCCAAAACATCTCTATGGTGCGAAGTCCACAATCATTGACAAAAGGTTAATATAAAGCACGGGTGCAATTTGAAAAATTTAAATTGAAGTGATCAATTTTTAACACGTAAAAATCAAGATGGCAACCTTCTAAAAATCAATTAAAGTTTGTAGTTATTATAAAATTAAACTATGATTTTTTTTAATGTTTTTATTATTTTACATATAGTTACCCGTGATTTCCCTGCAATAAACTTAACCGCACAGAAAACAGAGAAGGAGTACAGATCTAAGATCAGAAGCTATTGAATAATAATTAAGAAGAAAGGAAAAAAAAAAAAAAAAAGGGACAGGAGAAATGAAGGCATTTTTACAAGGTGCAGACTATAAATTGGGACTCTAAATTGAATGCTGGGTAGCAAAGAGCGTGAAAAATGAGGAGCACGTACCTGCTGTCCATTATATATACACATTAATATCGATTGCATGAAAAGCTATATGCACAAATCATCGAAACGCAGATTTGACATAAATACCATCTTCTAGTGTAAGGGCGCATTAATGTGGGCGACAGATACCTGATGCAAAAGCACATGCATATCAACGTCGGATACTGCAGGCCAAGGGGTTGGATTGGAAGAGGCTCAGTGAAGTGGACTCACTACGGGCTAAACAAAATAAAGTTCGCCGTCCTGCTCACGGAACATGGGCCACCACAACAATGTTACACCATCTCTGCACTACATAAAGTGGGAAGGTTTAGTTTATAGACCATTTTTAACCCAATTAAAGGGAGGCTGCTTGAACACTCGGGAATAATAGGATATCCCGTCATTGCACGCTAACTAAAAGAACATGAAAAAAACGCAACAAGCATCGATCATTTCTACATCTATTAGAGATGTTAAAAGAAATCAACCATAGAATACGTGCGTGCAATGTCGAAATTAGAATCTTTAAATCCAGATGCTCTATTAGAATAGAGAAATATGGGTGATGGAAAAAAAAAAAAGCAATAAAGTATTTACACTAAATCCTTTCATTAACTAGGAGATTTTGGTGGTCGTTAATCACTCTCTTCAAATTGCTTCTAGCCACGCATCCTTTCCTCTCTCCAAGTTGCTTCTAACCACATTCTTCCGCAATAGCCTTTTGGGTACATCATAAAAGAACATAAGAAAGTGTTCAGTCTTGATCACCACATACCAACTATTAGATCGATTGTTTTAGAGGGTGCTCTATGACCTTGTTCTTATGAGGTGAAAAACCTCTGTTGCTTTTCCAGCCAAATAAAATTTCACAAAAACAACTAAGCACAATAAATCTCAAGCAATAGGAGAGGTTAATGACGGTGGTAATGATGCATTGCCACCGGGAAACATGCACACATCACAAGCGTGATATATAGACCTACCACCACAGTATATCGGGTAGAATCTGTCTAGCCAATCCTAAGATATTTAAGTGTTAGTTAATAAAAAAAAGGACACCTATTAATAAAACTAAAAAATTGCAATAGAAGACAGAAAACACACGCTGTAGAATAATCGATCTCAATAGTCTTTTGCTTGCCTCTTCTCAATGGTTTTTCTACAACAAGTATAACCTTCTTTAATCATACAATCTTAAATACAAAAGTCCTTAAACTTTACTAACAACCAATATCAATTATCAATTTAGAGTTTTGACAAGCAAGAAAAATCGATGCATGGATTTTGTAGTCTAGCCCGCTGGATGCTTTGTGCATATCAAGAATCCATCCTCCATTGTTTTCTTTTAATTAGAAAAAAAAAATCATGATGCAAATATTTTTTAAAAAATTGACTTAAGTTGATTTGATTTTTCATATCTGATTAATTATATAAATGTTTCATTTGTTGTCTAATCTTAGTTTTGTATAATACTAATAATATTTAGTATGTATTTTATTTTATGGTAGTTTTTGTGTTAGTGATTTAAAAAAAAATATGTTTTGTTATGGTTTAAAAAACATATATATTTAGTTAAAACTATCATCAGATAAATTTTTGGTCAATGAAAAGCAGAATTTCATGAATAAAGAAACATATTATTTTAGATTTTTTCAAAGCAAAAAAAAACAAATTATTTGGCTAACCAAAAAAGTTTTTTTTCCCTCTGATTTGATAAAAAACAAAAATTATAAAAATACTAAAAAAAATCTCTTAATAAGAATCTACATTACCTTTTATTTTTAAAGAAACATGTTGAAAAAGATTATTATTGTCATTTCAATAAAATATAGCCCGCGGGAATAAGATTTGTAGAGTGAATATAAAATCACTCATTTTCTTTATGGGTTTGCGGTTTAAAATACTCTGCAAAAAAATCTTATAATTTGATCAGGGAATTTTTTCTTGAAGAGCGCAAATAAAAAAAAAATTAAACTACGACAACTGGTTAAAAAATTGGGAAAACATCACATTTTTGTGAGTTGAGTTATTGGAAATAGAATAGCACAACTAAGGTGCACTGATGGGAGTAACGCAAACTAATTGAAGTTCGAAAAACATATATTAAAGGGTGGCGTTGCTTCTAGGAACGCAATCCTTAAAAATAACAATAAAATTCTCAAAGGCTGCGATACCAAAACGAGTATATAGCATAGGACATATATTTTTTAATTAGATGAACAATTTAAAGTTTAAGAAAGATTTGGTCGACGTTTCAAATAATAAATCTGATAAAAACAAGTATAATTTTTAATATAATTATTAGATCAGATTCTACAAGCTAATTTTATAGTGGATAGACTCTCTATAACTTGTTGAGACTTGCAAGATTTTCAAATTAGGCTAAAAAATTACAATTTTTGACAATATTATTAACTTTATATTTAATTTCAGATTTTTATCTTAATTTAGTACTCATTTGTGCCACAATTATGAAGTGAAAAAAATTACAGGTTGTGTTATTTTTATTTTTAAGGATTGTGCCATTTTTAATAGCATATTTATTTATTTATTTTTAATTTATTGCAGTAACGAGAGTAGCACAACAATTGAATTGCAGTACTACTGCTAACATCGTCTTGGTTGTATTTTTTTTCCTAATTGTGGCATTTTGAAAAGAAAAAAAAAACTATTGATCATTTAAGAAAATATAATTTGTCTCAGTTCAGGAAACAGTATACAATAAATGACTCGCGCAAACAGAATATTCGAGGAATAATTAGAGATAACTAAACACTATACGTCTATCTATATAAATACATGGGATCTAGACATGTAATTACATAACCAAATCCCCCGAAAACTAATCAACTAATCAAGTTGCTAGCGTGAGGGTGCCCATGGCAACTGGAGCATGTAAACTACTACTACTTCATATACGACCTAGAGGGTTAAAGTTGGTTCGCAAGAACAAAAATACTTCCCTATACCATCCTAGATTCTCAAGTATGCTTTAAGGAGTACTTTTGCTGGCCATTTTCCGTGGATGCTAAAGAAAAAGGAAGCTTGATTAATTATTTGGGGACTTCATGAACTGACCTTGGAGAGGTTTTATAATATGTGCAATTAGATATCCAATTTGTTGCACCGATTTAACTATGGCAAATCACCAAATGTAGGGTGCTAGAACTATTTCTCCCACTGATGTTTGATTTTTGGATGAGAATTGATTTTAGAAGCGCGCTATTGATGTACATGTGCTCACTCTCACACACGCCAAGATTGCAAATAATGGAAAAGGTAATAGATATTCATGCAAGCACGGTATATTGAAGCATGTTAAGCTTATATATCAATTCAAGGCAGGTAATGTGTACCGTTCTCAACCTGATCATCGCATTCCAGGAGGCACAATATCCCCAAGCAGTCCATCTGTTGCCAGTTTGGGAGTTGGTGTTGACGACACTGTACTGCATTCTCTTGCTTCAACCGGTAATGGCCGTGACTGTAGCACAGTACTCGGAGGATTTTCTCGGGGTAATTGCATTCCAGGGTAAATAAATTGCGACATTGGAGGAGTCATGTGACTAGAAAATGTAGCTTGATGACAAATGATTCCTCCTCGAGGAAAACCAACAGTATGGTGACAGTGCTGGCCTTCATATGTGGTAATCACAATGGTGGAATCTTCAGACGACCGTTCAACCCTTTTCTTCACAGTGCATTTGCTATTTGTGCAGCGATAGTAGCTCCTGGGGCATATTTATGGGTGAGATGGAGCAAAGCAAGAGATTAAGCTTTTAATATTTTGGTATTGATTTTCCAGAGAACATCAACTATGCATCAGAAGTAAAAAAAAAAACTTTAAAACATAAAGATAATTGTATTTGGAATTGGAATTGGATAGTAAATTAATAAGAAAGGAGACCTAGGAAATGGACTATTTTTAACTGCCTTCTGTCCATATTTCCGCCATCTGTATCCATCTTCAAGATGATCAACTTCGCTTTTGGTCATAAATGCAAAACGTGGCTGCCGGATCCTTTTCTGACCCTTCTTTTTAACCGTACTCCTACAAAATATTTCACCTACAATTATCAAAATAAACACAAAATCCTGAATTTTTTTTTTAAAAAAAAAGATGAAGTAAATGCATGTCTTAATTCATGATTGACAGCAAACATATTAATTAGACACTTTAAATTATCTTTCAGTTATATTATTTTTCTCTCTGGAAATTAATAGCCTACTGATTAGCCACAATAAGATCAATTCAGTCTAAAAACTTGTAAAACTCAATAGCGCTACACAGAAAATTAACTTGGAAAAGAAAATCTCAAGCCCTCTGGCATAAATGATATAAGATTTCAAAAGTAATATATGTTGTTTATTAATTTATAATATGCAACAATATTGTAATTTCAGTTTTTTCAACTGACTGACCAATATTACTAGCTAGAGAATGATAGAAGAGCTAGGTGTGAGGCATGATCGATCGTTTATGGTTTAGGATCATGCATGACGAATACAATTATGATAAATTAAGAAAAAATTTCAAGGCATGAACTCCATCCACTATATGCATTAAAGTATCAGTAAAGAATGAGAACGTTAAGATAGTAGCTTGAAAATAACTAAGCAAAAACGAAGCATCAATATATACTAATTCATCAGAAGAGCAAATGCGCAATGCAACTGGGCAGACACGTTTCGCGTTATAAATGATTATAATCTACACCCCCACTATCCTAAGGGAGATGAATATAGAGCATAAAACAAGCTGCAGACGATTTCTGTTTTGGAAAAAGTAGAATAAAATCAGGAGAGAATCTCTATCTAACTTGTTCAAACAAAAAGTAATGACCAAGTAAATCAACAGAAGCAACCTTTTCCCTATATTCTCTATCTCTTTGATAGTGTTTTACGTTAACAAGAAAGATAATCCCTATTTATTAATGCTGAAATAATTATTCTTCAAATGTACATGCAGTGTTAAAAGTTAGAGAGCACGGCATTCCCGCCGCAATAACGGCGGGGGGGATGGGGGCATTCCCGCCGCAATAACGGCGGTGCTCATGGCTTCTCTCACTTGTGCTTCTCATTTGAACCTTTTCCATTTAATTACCTCATCTAACCCCACACTTCTCTCAAATTACGAAACTGCCTCATAACAGCTCGCATGAACCAGATCACATCTCCTTTTTTATTTTGACAGTTTCTATATCGTACGAACGCGCAAATCGCGCACACGCACTCTTGCAAGCAAAAAACATAAAGTTTGCAACTAGGAGGACAATTCGATTCTTTTACTGATTTTATCCCTCACTACTTTAGGTGCAAAATCTATCTATCGTTTCTCCCCTTGAAATTCGAGTTATTTACACTATTAACCAAGATTTTCATGGCTATTAGATATCCAAACAATTGAACTCACGGTATCTCAGGCGGTTTCCCGCCGGAGTCCGTAGACTTCTCGGGTGGATCCTCGCTGGAGCTCGATGATACTGATGGATAGTTCGTAGTCGAACCGTCACGACTGCCTCTACCACCAGACCTTGCCGGACCAGCTGCTGATGATCGCTGAATCTCTAGGTTTCCTGCCGAATCGGACCTCTCTTCTGCTTCTACCCGATCGAGGTCCTTAAACCGCGACGGTTCATCCGATTGAAGATTCCATCCGAATTCGCTGAGTATGGAGTTCTCACGATCGTTGGAGAAGAAATAATTGACACCATCTGAGTCATGACCGAATGTCCAGCTTGACTCGCTGGTGAACTCGGTCCCTGGATCAAGGTTATCTCTATCGTCCATTGAATGATCTGCAGAGATCTATTGAAAAAAGAAATGAATTTTGGAAGAGAATTGAAGAGTTGATTCAAGTGATAAAAAGGAGAGAGTGAAAAGGCCGAAAAGATAGGAGGGAGAGCGAGTGAGGTTTTTAGAGAGGGAGAGAGACTTAGGGTTTTGGGGGGGAGTGTGATAAGAAAGGAAGTTCGTTGTGTTGGGAAAGACGCGTAGTTTTTGAGCTCTCTTTTTAAGGGTTCGAAGAAAGGAAACTTTCTGTCCCGTCAAAATACATAAATCTTTTCTTCTTCTTTTTCACCGAAAAGATTCAAGGAGGGAGAAAGAAAGAGATAAGATAAAGAGATGGGAAAATTAGGAGGGGCGTCAACAGCGAAAATACTACGGGAGGCCGCTATTAGGGGATGGAGGTGCAGGTGGGTCCCCCACGCGCATGAATAAATAGTACTGGTACTCCATCGTAGTTGCAGTACAGGATTGATCAGTTACTTTCCGACAAGAACGTAGAGCCCTGTTTTTTTCCGTTCTTCTCTTCTTGACATGGGTGCTGGTTCGTTGCGTTGGTATCTCTTTCACTCCCTCCTTGTCTCCTATGAAGCTTTAAAAACATTTGTATTTTGTTGTTTTAAGATCTGCCTATATCCCACGGCATATATATTCACATGGAATGGAACAGCTTGCCTAATTTGCTAGCTAGTTTTTTAACTTGTTTAATTAATTTCACCTTTTTTCTCCTTTCCGTAATTTGTCTCAGGGTAATTTGACTGTGAGAGGGAAAGAAGAGGGCTCCCTTGAAGGTGTCATGGCAAGATGAAGTAAGAGGCTACCATCCTTCTCTGTCTTACTATTCGAGTTTGGTACGTTGTGGTGGGTTCTCTCTAATGCTGACTAACTGAACAGACAAAGAAATTAGTGGTAGGTTCTAAAAGATGATATTATTGCGCTGAGATAACTTGTTCGGTTTATAGGAATCGCATTAGCCTTTGTAGTTTTATTTAAAGGAATCTAAAGCCTTGAGAAGGAAGAAAAGTAGAAAACAACGCATATTTGACCGACTCCACTGCCGAAAAATAAAAATAAAATTCAAAGATAATGTTTCTGGGCTGGACCAGCTTGTTTAATAAGAACCACACCATTTTATTCGAGTTAGGAAATTAGGACCGGCCATGAATACTAAATTTCATAAATCATTGACATAAATATACATATACTAGGTGTAAGACTTCTCATGATTCGTGAGAGTTGTTCAGACAAGAGCTTTATCCATGAAAAAAGTGGTCAAGGAAGTTCTGTATACTACACCTTGCCGTACGTTGCGTAATTTTCCATTAACATAATCTGATCATGAAACTCTCTACTCGTGCCTCTCTTGTACAAGGAACTTTGAATATTTGAGGTCTTCCTAACTATATATATATATATATAAAGGGAAAAAAAAGACAAGCTAAGTTTGCTCTTAACCGTCAATTTAATCAGGTTCAATGCTTAAATTTTTAGGGAAAGCGAAAAAAAGGTTAGGACGTTTTGAGAGGAGAGTATCGACCAAACCCACAGCTAAATGATAGGTATTCATGCCCCTAGATAGGAAAGAAGACGAAAGAAACAAAGATAACAATCTACATATATAGTTCAAGCAAGGGAATAGCCATGGAACAACAATGCTTAATTGTGCTACATTATTTATCATTGTCATTAATTATCTGTTTTTTTTTTCATAAAAAGATCCTCTAGTGTGAAAATAAAAAAAGTCGAACATTTCAATAATTTGATTTAAGGCCTTGGCCCACCAATACAACGATTGATGTTGATAACAAAACTAAGTTTTGGGATTCATTAATTTGATCTTATTAAATAATGCGCAATATCTTTTAAATACATAAATCGAAAAATAATTGCTCGGGTTTTATCATATAATGACCAGTTATGATGACAACATTGATCATTTCACGTTGGGTTGTGAGCTTGAAATGGATAGCCCTATCTTAGCCTTCTTGAAAGCATTTGAAAATGGGATTATTCCTTTCAAATTAAAGTTTGCGTCCCAATAATGAATATTGTTGATTGTAAGTATCATATATAGTTGCCTAAACCTTAGGAAAATTTGCCATGTTACCTTACTGGGGCAGGCCTGTTTACTTGTTTGATTGGTCGAATATTAGTAGCTTTTATGAGCAAAATCAAGTGACAATTTGCTAACTAAGCCTCTTTTAGTTGCCTTAGTTGGACTCCCTTCGAGTTAAAATGCTATATTCTTTTAATTTTAGCTTTTTAAATTACAAAATTCCCCCTTAATTAAGTATTTGACAGAAACCTCGTATATAGATATAAAACAAAACTCTCCTTCTGAATCCCAAATGCCTTGATATTTTAAAAACGTTAAGGGAATTTCGAATACAATGGGGGAATTTGTAATATTCTTAAACTTTTGGATCGTTATTATAATTTCATGGTATCTCGTAAGGGTAATTATAATATATTCTAAATTTAATTAAGGGCTAAGAATTTATTAGTAATTTTATTGGTTGCATGGATTGTGGTCCCCTCAATTATTCGTAAAATTGAAGTATACAAACATATGGGAGATTTCGAGGGTTTTTCATCCTGTTCTTGTCAAAAAAAAAAAAAAAAAAATGAGTTAGGATTGAGTATATATTCAGGACTTCGGAGAGGATAATGTGCGTGGTGATCAAATAAAAATTCAATATATGGAGCTCTTATGGTATTGGGAGGGAGGTTATCTTAATTTATATCATGTGATTTAGTGTTCGATATGCATGGTGGAATTTAAAGGTTTATATTAAATTCCTTCATCTAAACCAAGCAATCATACTAGGGAATATTTAATGGCATCACTTCTTCCAAGGCAAATAAATCAATATTCTACACATCTCTATCATTTATTACATTTTTATTTTATTGTCAAATTAATCTCCAGTAGGACTTCCTCACTATTAAGCAAACTATCTTCCCTGAAGGCCCTTTCACATGACGATAACATGAATTGACTCTTTGTTGTATTTGTTTACTAAATACTTCGCATGCCCGACTAGTCTTTGCTATAGAAGCAAGCTAATAATTACATTAATTTATTTCCAAGAATAGTGACAGTACACCTTGCTCCTAAATATCATGAATTAATTGATCATTTGCCACGAATAATAAATTTTGTTAATTTAAGTGACTTTCAAGAGAGAAGGACCACGAACTCTAGAGTGAATAAATTTTGTTAATTGGTTGAAATTATAATATTTGTTATTTTAAAAAATGTTTTTTATCTAAAAAAATATAAAATAATATTTTTTACTATTTTTAAATTTTTTTAATACTAGTATATGGAAAACGATTTGAAAATAAAAAAATAATTTTAAAGAAAAATCAAACTCTTTGAAAACAGTGACAACAAACACCAGTTAAGACAAACCCTAAAATTCTGTTACACGGACATTTGGAGAGGAGGGATCGAGTTTCCGGCAAATTTAGCTCGCCAAGCCGATTAGAAAAGTGAGAGAACGGAAAAGGCAGCGCAGGCCAGATGTGTAGATATTAAGGTAATGTACGTGGGAGAAGTTGTTTTATCTGGTTGTGCTGCATAATTGGCCTTCTCTTCAGGTTAAAAGAAACGCCAAACTATTTTAAGAGAGTCGACAGCGAGTAGCTAGGGGTGGGGGCGGATATGGGAATCTGTTTTGTTAATAAGCTAACTTGATCTTTAAGCAATCCCCGTCACTTTCACCGAACTTCATGAAAGATCTCTTTCATTTCTAATTAGTCGCGAATGCGCGATACATCTTTGGCATTTTACACGATAGCCAAATCGCTCCACCGATCACCAGCTGATCAATCATGCATCTAAAGCTGTAGAATCTCCACGCTGATCATGCCCCCCCGGATGTGGGGCCTGTTTCTGTGTTAACGTGTAAGAATCATGAAAAGGCCAGCATGGTCATTTCACGGGATCTTCTAACCTTACTGCCCTGCCATTCCACCGGAAAAATATTCGGCCTCCTTTTTGGTTGGACATGCATATCTGTCTATCTATACAATTAGCAGGTATTTACATGCACGCGCGCATAGCCTGGCTATTTTTGATATCTTAGCTGGTTAGATCAATAATCCGGAGGCATTAATTGGAGATAGGTACTGATGTCCTGAGGGGTTAATGAGATGGCCCTCCTATATACACACAGACAGTAAAAAAAAAATAGTTTTGATTATTCCCACAACGAAGCTTTTGAGTTAGAATTTAGCCACAAAGCTAATAGCCTGGGTCGAGCTATCTTGAATAATACAACAATTTTTAAAATATAGTTTTGATTTATTTTGCCACCGTCAGCTTAATTAGTAAACTAATAAAGCACTTTCTGTGTGTGTGTGAGGGGGGGGGGGGATTAATAGAGCATTAACAGCAAATCAACGGTACTAATTGAAATTTAGAACACCCGCATGAATCTTGAGAGGTCCCTTCAATTCGTTCCGGTTTCGTCTTCGGCATACAGTCTGGACCCTCAGCGAGCGCCACATGTTTTGGTTCCACCGATTCTATTATTATTATTTTATTACACACACTCACACACACAAAAAATACTATATGATATTAAAAACATGACGATGTCACAATCATATCTCATCAATCATTTAATAATTGAAAACAACATACCCAGCACTGTATATGTAATTTTTTTAAGATTGGTTCCGAATACGGGTAGCCACCCCCCACCTCAATTACCATTAAGGAAGCGGCTAAGTTAATAGGAGATTGGTCGGCGCGTCCCGATCAAGGAATTCGAATATCATTTTAAATTTTGTACTCAAATTATTATTTATATCAGTCTATTATAATATTTAATACAAAACATTAAATAACGTCATTCTTTAAAGAAAAATAGTATAATTTGGATAAAAATAAGGATGAAGAACATGGATAAGGTCCTTCATAAAGAATTCTCGAAATTTTAATAGCTGGATGGTATTTTTATGGTAAAAAAACATAGATAAGATGCCCCACACTATCTCGTAAAGAATTGTGCCCCTATCACGCTACCATTTTATCTGGAAAGACACCGAGGCCAAAGTTTAAATCTTTTCAAGAATAGCTACGATCATATGTATACGGGAACATAGATATGTCACCAATTATAGGTAATAATAAGTGAAATAAGACATTTGAATGCTCTGTTATTGGTCATTTAAATACATTACACATATGCTTGAGATCTGGATTGGCCTCATAATCATAGACATTCACGACTAATTTACATGCTGCATGCGACATATTCTGGCCTTTTTTTCTTTCCATGCTGGTATTTTGAGATTTTATAATTTGTTGCTGTGTTAAAGACTTGTGAAAAAAAAACAAATCGAGTGGGCCGAACAGATTTCTTTGTGCAATATGCCTGAGTTTTCTTCCGGATGCTGGATTGTAAATTGAACAGCGATGCATTTTTATTTTATCTTTTTTGTTAATATCAGCATTTGGGTTAGTTTGTTTATATTTTAAGTAATTTTATATATTTTAAAATTAATAATAATATAAATTTTTGATGACCTTAACAAAACTTGAACTCATAATTATTAAAAAATAAATTAAAATTTTAATTAATTTAACTGTAATTATATTTAATAGCGATGCAGTTAATTATGTATGTGTCTTGTCAATTACATAATGGTATTTAAAATTTATTTAGGATTGTAGTAGTTGATATTTAAAGTATTTTTTGTTTATAAATACATCAAAATAATTTTTTATTTTTTTAATTATTTTTAAAATCAACGTATTAAAATGATCTAAAAATATAAAAAAAATAAATTTTAATAAAAAAATTTATTTTTAAAACAATATAAGCTGAACCATCTTTCCAATCCATCCCTGAATCCTATTTCACGGAGCTCAAACTCTGGAGAAAGAATCCAAACTTGTTTTTATTCGTAGAAAAGTCCACGAACTTAAGTTACATAGTGCATGTTTAATAATGTAATATATTTATAAAAATTATTTTTAAATAAAAATATATTATAATAATATTTTTATTTTATTAATTTTTAACATTGATACATAAAAGTATAAAAAACATTTAAAATATTAATTTGATATTTTTTAAGTAAAAATAAATAAAAAAAATTGAACTACAAAAACAATTTCTCTCTCATGGGTGTAGTAAAGTCTTTTTCTTAATTTCTTAAATACCTCCATTCGAAATAAGAATGGGATTTGATTCCATGGACAGTTTACACGGTACTAGCCACGTGAACTTCACCGGGTGAAGATTGATGATATGTAGTACATTATTATATATTTTCGGCATAGAAATTCACCGGGAGTCATGATAAATTTATATTCTAATTAAGTCGACTGAATTCAAGATATTTCATCTAATCAAAAATATAAATTACAAGATTTAAATAATTTTATAAAAAATAAAAAAAAATATTAAGTCTTTATCTAATAAAAAAAACATGACTCAAGTCATTAGATTCAAAACACTTGATTTAAAAAAATCATGAAATCCAACTCTTAATCAATCAAATATTGAAAATAATTTTTTTTTTAAATAATTAATTATATGAAGGATTTTATAAAATAAAAATTAAATGAATAAGGATAAAAAATAAATTTTATATTTAATTGAAGGAAAAACTTTAGTAAAAGAACAAACAAAATTAAAAAGGATAAAGATCAAAATTAACATAAAAAATAAAAATGTTGCAATTAGAGGGTGAAATTAAAAAAATAATAATTTTTACAAAATAGCCAAGAAAAAAATTTAAATATCAAAACTTTGATGATGAAATTAAAAAACACAATACCATCATTTTGAATTGAATGATAAAATGAAAACAAGAAAAGGATACAACAACTAATTAAATTTTTTACAAAAGGGTTAAGGATAAGAATTGAAAATCTAAAGAATGAGAACTTTAATGGACGAATAAAACTTATATAAAAGGACCAAGACTATAAATAAAAAATTAAAAGAACAGGAACTGAAGTTGAAATGCTAACAACTAAAAGAGTTAAGGTGTAGTTTTTTTAGAGGAGAGAAAAAAAAAAGAAAAAACAAGAAAAGGATACAATAACGCTTCAAATGACATGGCAAAAAAAGATTTTTAGACACAAAAAAATGCTGTATTTGCTAGCCAAAGATCGCAAACACAACTCATGCACCCATAGGTATTGTGCATGCTTGCCAATATTTTTTTTGAGTTAACTTTGTAATTATAAAAAAATTCATCATTTTGAATTGAATGATAAAATGAAAACAAGAAAAGGATACAACAACGCTTCAAATGACATGACAGAAAAGGATTTTTAGACACTAAAAAATGCTGCATTTGCTAGCCAAAGATCGCAAACACCACTCATGCACCCGTAGGTATTTTGCATGCTTGCCAATTTTTTTTTTATATAACCAAATACAGAATTATTCTTGAGTTAACTTTGTAATTATAAAAAAATTAATATGAAAAGCTAAAAACGCTCCTTAGCCTATAGTTTAATTTTTTATTTTAAGAATATTTTTATAGTTTCATTTGCATTTTAAAAGTTTGTTAATTTTTATAATATTTGTGAAAAATACCAAAATTCCCCTCATCTTCAATTATATTAGTTAAAAAATCATTGTGAATATACAAAAATATTCTGTGATGTTAGGTTTATCTTCTTTTTTTTGCTTTTAAAGATATTTAAGTTATTTTATTGTAAAATAAAAATAAAAATATTTATTTATCTCTGTTTTATTTGATAATAATAGATGACCCATGTGAAAATATCTTAATATTTTTAGAAACCTGTTTAAAGTCTTTTAATAGAGGAATAAAAATATTATTATACTATTTCAATAAATAACGAAAATGAATTTATAGCTGCAATATTTTTTTTCTTGTTATTATTTTTTTTTATTTAACGTTGGGTGTCCGGATCAGCTTGCACGCACCACGACTAATCTTCACGGCCCACTGAATACCCTGCAAACCCAACAGGCAGGTAAAGCAGCGCGGAGCTGATAGGCGTACAACTCCAGGGCTCGAACCCATGGCAACGGAAGGAGCGAGGTGCAGTTGCTGTTACTGCTACCAATAATAATAATAATGATAAAGATTTATATATATTTTTTTTTCTTGTTATTTTTAATTGGATAGCTGCTGTTGCTGCTACCAATAATAATAATGATAAAGATTTATATATAAAAGCGTCATATAATTACAACAACTTTCATGCATTATTTAATACAAACCGACCATGCAGCACTTTTTCCTCAGCCTCTCTTGTAACTATGCAAAATCTATTTAATTTTTCATCACATGCAGACAAACACAAACTCTTAATATTTTTTAAATAATTACAAGGACACGAATCTAAAGTGTGCATAGAGCGACAAATATGTATACAAAGAGGCATGTACGGTAAACCATTACACCACTGCTAAATGAACGAAAATGAAGAGAAAGAAAGTGACAATTTCTTGATCATATCGATGCATGTTCTCTTCGTAGCTAGAAATATTTCTTGAGGCCACTGCGTTCCTGAATACTCGTACTTGTTTAACTACATGCTTTCTGCTAATATATATGCTAAGTTGTTTAATTAGCCCTCCCTGTAAATGGATCCTTTGTGATTTATTTTTTTTTGCCTGAACAATCTTCTTTCGTTATACTTTGTGGTAGGGGCTTATTCTTGCTCTTTATTTTTTTAGTGAGTTTTATAATTCCTTAAAAAAAAAAATGATAGCAGAGAAGGTGCAAGAGTGTGCTTTTGTCCCGTTTGAAAAAAAAAAGAAGAAGAATAAGGAAAAAAGTAACGAGAAAATGGAAATGGAGGCGTCGTGGTTCTCGAGAAGTCTCTCTTTGGGCCCAACTAAGCCTGTGCCAATTAGGCCCATTAATGAAACGAATCGCAGGCAAGCGCATATTCGAATATGGTGGCGGCCTCTGGTTTTCCTGAGTGTTCGGTTCATCACTTCCATTGAATTGATTACGGGAAAGACAAACTTTAATCCTGCAATCAATAGATTAATGCTTTCCCTGTACGTTCCTATTTCTATATATTTGCATATTTCAAATCACTTAACAGCAACATATTACATGTCTAGCTGTAATTAATCGGGACAGGATTGAGATCGAACGGTCGTGAACTCCCCGCCGACACCGACTAAACAGTCAACAGAAATGAGATGGAAGATATGGGCCCTGCGAAATTATGGCACAAGCAGAAGCGTGGAATCTTTGATGAAATTCTCATCAAGAAATATTTATCTTGCTAGTACATGAAATATCATCATTACAGTTAGTGGTGTGAGGACATGATTCTTGGACAGCCCTCTGATGTAGAGAGCTAGAGACCTGGCAAGACGAAAGCGACGTTTGCTATAACAACACAAAGGGTTTTGTTTGGCCGAATCTCAACCACTCGCACTAGCGTGAATGATAGAAGGATCATGGACTAAAGCATCCTTGAAAGATGAAACTACAGAAATTGGAGGTTAGCTATCTTCTTTTTTGCCTGTTTCACACATGATAAAAGTGGTATTCTCAGATTAATCTTCATGTATTAAAAATGAAGTCATCGTGAGGTCAAATCCCTTCGATCAGGATGTATTTACTTGTATTGCCTGAGTGTGTACGCATGATGATTAGGCTAGGTTAATGTCGAGGAGCTGGAAATTAAGCAGGAAACTCTCTATAATGTTCTGTAGCAAGGGACATATATTGCATACTCCGTGGTTATACAAGAGTTTCGAGCATTTTATTTGCAAAAAATCGAGATTAAGACTCTACGATCTCTCTATTGCTCAAGATAGGAATGCAATGGCTAGAGAGGTGAAAAAGCGAACTTCTCGATCATGAAAAAGTATCGAGGGGAGGTGCCTTTTTTTGGCGGCCGAGCCAACTTCCATTCATATATGTAGTTGAAAAGGCTAGCTGGAAGTATCTTGTGTTGGGATTAATCAGGAATCGCGTTTGCATAAAAGTGGTTTGTAGAATACCTACCGACCTAGCTTACTACAAGCCCACAACCTGGATGGTGAATTAGTTTTTAAACGCAGCATGCAGTTACGAGGCTAAATATAAATATTCTCATGCAGTCTCTTCAAATCTGTCGTGTTCTGCCGCCCTTCAATTTAGTAATTTACCATGACTTCACCTTCGGTGGACTGTAAACGGACTGATGGCAACAGCTATGGTTGTTTTTTGCGTTTCAAAAATGTACTTTGAATATATTAATAGAGCAATTAATAATGGGGACACGCCTAACTTGACGAGAGATAAGGTCTCCAACATCAAGCGAGCAAGCAATTAAACCAAGAGATCCCCTTTTTTATCTATCAGAAAGCGGTGTTGGTTCAAAAGTCGAAACTTCTTTTCGATCTCATGATATAGCTTACTCTTGCCCGTAGAGAGGTCAGTTATACAGATTCATGTCCATGGGCGGCCTTGTGAATGAGAAGGAAAGCTTGAAAGTAACTTTTGGAAAGTGAGTTAGTCTGAAGCAATTAAATTAGTTGTCCCTGGGATATCGTTAGGCTATTTTCAATTCACTTCAAACAGGGCCCCACGATTTTTTTTCCTCTTTTTTCCCCCCGGTTAGGAACTCAGGAAAGAATTTTGGAGGAGATTCCATCATTTTTTCGCCGTACAAATGCTACACTGATTGTAGGTTCTGTTTTTTTGAAAAAACAAAATTATTTGGAGAACCTGGTACACTTACATTTATGTTTGTGTAAAGAAATCTAGCTATACTAACTGAATTATTGCCCTGATATATATATGTTTGATATTGTGACTAAAATATTATTTTTAAAAATTTTGAATTATTTTATTTAAAATCATTTTTTTAGTATTTTTAAATATTAAGAATAAATTTTAAAAAATAAAAATATATATTATTTTAATATTTTTCTTAACAAAAAAATATTTTATACAAAAATATACATAAAAAAATCATTTGGTTAGGTAGCTTTAAGGGTGAGAAAAATAAGTAATGGTCTTAGTTACTATTATTTAACCATAAGTTCTTTACATCGGTTAAATTAAAAAAAGTTACCATTAAACCTTTTAACAAGGTGATTAACAAAACAATTAACTGTTTATATAAATAATAAATTAGATTAATATATTTTTTAAAAATTTTTATAGCATCCTTATTTTTATACATCGAGTTTTACAATGTAATATATATATATATATATATATATATATAATTGTTTTTAAAATTTTTCACCTTCAAAATAATTTTGTTACAAGCCACAGCCAGGCGCGGAAATAACCTGTGTCGGAGAGGGGTGCTATTGGCATATCATTATTATATTTAATTCCAAGATCACACGTCACCCTAAAACTAACAAGAATGACTTGATGTATTTACGATAATGCCATCACCTTCAACCTTACAATCGTTACTAGCGTCTCCAATAGTGGCAGATGCTAGAGTACAATTCTGGAAACAAGCATCATATCTGGGATTGCTGCCTGCTTCTTTTTCTAAAAGCACTTGCTTCATTTGTATCTCTTCTTCCCTACGTTTCTAGGAAGGCAACAAATTAATGAAGGAGGCATACCAAACCCCAAAAACTCCATCGTCCTCCCAGGGGGGCAACCATCCAACCCAATCCCTGATTGTGCAGTTTGGGGTGTTGTCTGATATTTTGTTAATTTTACGACAATTCCATCAATCCCAACCATGTCCTCACCATTGTCTAGCGCCTGCAAAACCGTACCCCGTCTTGTAGTTATTGAGCAGTTCATTCGTTTTCAAGAGTAACATGCACGCTAGAGAAGACACGAGAAGCCGTTGTTGTTGCTAATTGTCATTCGTTTCCGTGCTTTATCAAAATAATTTTTTTTTGTTTTTAAAATTTATTTTTAACCTCAGGCATGCGACAGAAGCCATCCTTGCTGTTATATTATGCTCTACTTCATGGGCTTCTGCCGCTGGTTACTGCTACGGTTTCCTGTCCTGATTTGGATCCAGTGGTATTTCTTCAAGGTAATTCTGCTCTGTATCAATATTGTTTGCATAAACAACCAGAAAAGGCAGTGATCAAGAAGACTCGCTAGCCAAATGTTTATTTAATATGATGGACATCAAGATAGAGAATTGTAGTCGTCCACATACCCAGAATTGCAAGGATAATATTTGTAGTAAAACCCTTGTAAGAGATCTTTTCTATTGCAATCTTCACTGTCTAGATTCTGGAAGATCGAACTCCATACATGTCTCTCGCATGTTCATGAATCCTATGTAATAACAGTACATCAAGTTTGGGATTTACACCAATATAGTTCGCACCCCCGGCCCTGCAGATCTAATCAATTCAAGGCAATCGAACAGGTTGGATCCTCCATATGTCTCTTGCATATTCGTGAATCGTTCTGTCACTGCTGAACTTGTATGAGCCAGCTGTATTCAAAATCGACATTTTTGTCCATCTCTGCCCCAGTTAACATTAAGTTTATCAGCACACGTCTAGTACTGTAATCAATCCACTAGGCATGCTTCTATATATAATATAGACTATAACTATAAACTTTAGGCATAAATGTAAAAATGATTTTACCTGTGGAACAAATTACCTGCAGCCACATTTTACGGGGTTGAATTTGCAAGGGAGCACATACATGCAGGATATTCATGGACAGTGTACATGTATGTTTCATTGAAGTTCAAAGATGATTAGTCATATAGATTTCACTCTTCAGATTTCTTTGCCTTTATTTTATAAACTAACTATCAAAAAAATTATTTGAGCACTGATCTATCAGCGCAGCATATGAAGGGACAAGAAAAGTTGTATGCTATGTCTGCAATATGTGCGTGTGTCTAGCAAATGCTACTTACTTTCTGATCTTTATATGCCTCGTCAACCTTCTCCTGGCACTCTACATAGCTAGGGAAATCCTTGCCAACAAGGAAATAATCAGCTCGGCCATAACCTTCATTTCCTTCCAAGGATCCCATGAGTTCTTCATAGTTGTAATGGCCAAAAACACCATTTCTGACAAACGCCTTTACTTCTTCGAACCTTGGATCAGGGATAAACTGCAAACAAGATGAGATAGATAAAGTGACTTGGATAATGATGGACTCACTTTCTTTTTTTGACCTCAGTTTACTTTAAAACAGGGAGTTGGTAGCGGAGTTTTGGTCAAATGTCAGGAGAAGTTCTGGAAATCAGATGAGAATGTTTGGGAAAGTTAAAAAAAAGTGTAGTCTTGTACAGCAGACCTACTTTTCCCTCAGCCCTTTCCTTTCTTAGGCCTGCAATTTCGTGTGCCTCTGCACCAAAGAGGAAAAAATTATCTTCGCCGACCTCTTGCCTTATTTCAACATTAGCTCCATCTAAGGTGCCAATAAGAATGCAGCCATTCATTGCAAACTTCATATTGCTAGTTCCACTGGCCTCCATTCCAGCCGTGCTGAGCAATCAAATAATAAGATACAGTTGAATCAATAACTAAAATCTTGAATTAATAACGGAGCCAACATCCTGCAGAACTACTAACAATAATCAGCAATCTTCATGTAATTTGGCTGGCAGTTTTTGCAGTAATTCACATGCTTCTTTGTCAGATTTGTGGTAGAAGGTGGCAAGGATGTTTAACACATCTTACTCAGCTGAATTGTAAGGAAGAAAAGAAAGGAAACCCTGTAATTCTGAAGTAACATGAAAAACCTGATGTGCTGCGAAAGCTCGCTTCCCGGAATCAGTACTTCTGCCACACTGACATTGTAATCAGGTACAAAGACAACCTGAAATAAGAGTGACAAACAAGAATGCAAAAATGAGAAGAAGCCCACGATTTTCAGCCATCAGCATTTGGACATAATTGATGAGTATCGATGATCACTTAGCCAAGCTATACCTTCAAAAGGTCGCCTATGTCTGCATCATGATTAACAGTAGTTCCCACATCTGTGATAAATTTCACAATCCTCTTGGCCTGGACATACGTAGCAAATGCTTTGCCTCCAAATATACATACCCTAGGAACATACCTCGCCTTTCTTTCCTCAGGACTCATTTCTTTCATTTTCTTATAGCGATATACAATTCCCATTATATTCAGTAACTGCCGCTTGTATTCGTGGATGCGCTTTACCTGAGAATTAGAATTATTATATTACTTATAGACTCGAGATACTTTACATTTGTACATAAAATAAAGACTAAGAAGTAATCCTTTAAGATGTATTTTATTTTTTTGCTCAACATCACTTGTATCAACAAAAGTAAGACCAGTACAATTCAAGAAATGATTGTGACCTTTGATCATCATCATCGCCAACTATTCAATTTGAAGTGTCAATGTTTTTACTCGGAGCTTTTTAGTACCAGAAACCAGATATCAAGCACCAGGACTAAAGACTGAAATGACTTCTATAGAGTTGTATGATCAGACAAAACAGAAACAGATCAAGGTAAGGCTAGGCAGGAAATAACCTGTACGTCAAACATTGCGTCAGGATTGACAATATATCCAGTCTTTTCTTTAACGAAGTCCGCAACCTTGATCTTGTTTCTTTTTTTGGCTTCCCTCCACTCAGATTGGAGGTCCTCATTATCAGAAAACTGCGAAAAACTTGCATTTGTCTGTCAATATCTAATATGTATGAAGCTGATGAGGTCAAATTTACTGTTGTCCTGAAATGTAAAGACTCGCACACATGCAAGAGTGGCACATCAAAATATATGTGTCAGAAAACATTTCGAGTGAAGTTCCAATTGAAATGTCACCAGAGATCTAAGTTGAGCACAGGGCAACCAGTAGGTTGTAATGTAACAAATAACAATTTACCTTTGCAAGTGTCGACAGTTTCTCAGTGTTTAAGACCCAATCATCTGTTCCGGTCCACTTGGTTATGATTTTACTGAGATCTGGATTGCAAAAACGAATCCATCTTCTTGGTGTCACCCCATTTGTTTTATTCTGAAATTTCTCAGGCCACAACTGCCAAAAAGTAATGGATACTGAAATTACTTTTATCCTGAAGAAAATTCAATGCACAGTAGTCCTGAAGAAATACAAGATCTCATAATTTACTTTTATCCTCAAGAATATTCATATAATTTCATGATCAGAAAGTGATATGAGAAGCAGAACAGAATACTAATTTACTTGCCTTATAGAACTCATTAAATACTTCATTTTTTACTATCTCACTGTGAATCTCAGCAACTCCATTTACAGCAGACCCGCCGACAACACATAGATTAGCCATGCGGACCATCTTTGGCAGATTTGGATCTGGGTCGAATGTCACCACATCTTTCGCATCAGTGTCCTGTTCTTCAGCCTGTTCTTCATCAGTAGATTCAGTTTCTTTATCTGAGACTCTAACTTCCTTAATGGAGTCAACAGCAGAACTTTCTTCTTGTTTAACTAACAATTCTAGAACCGAGTCAGGCAACTCAACATTATCAAGAATTCTCATTTGCTTTAGCTTATGCTGCAACAAGTTGAGATCCTCTGTGCCATACTCCGCAATTATGGTATGAATCAGCTGGATAACAGAAGGAATAGATGACAAGTAACAACAGAATTGAAGAGGAAAAAGTCTAAATAATTGATGTCTGTAAAAATCATCCCACCTCTTTAATCTTACCTCTTCATCAATCATCCTAATGATCTCAACATGTCGTGGCAAAAGTTTCTGCAAAAGGTCTAAGCTCCATTTCTCCAGAGCCTCAGGCAAAACTGTGTGATTTGTGTATGCAACAGTTCTGCATAAATCACAGAATCCAGGGGATTACCAGCGACCACAACTAGAAGCCAACATATAGCCAATCGATGTGTAACAAAATTATTATACTGGAACGGTGATCTTTGTATGGATCAACTATAAATTAATTCAAGTGCAAGAGATGTGCTGCAGACACATTCATACGCTATGGAATAAGCATAGTTTAATTACTGCCCCACTGGTTGCCACAGAAGTGCAAAGCCCATGTAGAGAAGTACCTCTGAGTAATATCCCATGATTCCTTCCAGCTCAAACCCTTCAAATCTATCAAAATTCTTATCAGCTCCGGGATGCAAAGTGTTGGATGAGTGTCATTCATTTGCACTGCAACCTTATCTGGAAAATTTTCCCAATTTACAGGCTTCCCTGATCTCCTTTCAAAGTGAGCAATGATATCTTGGAGAGATGCAGAGCATAGTGTATATTGTTGCTTTAACCTTAGAATCTTGCCCTCAATTGATTCATCTCCAGGGTATAATATGTAGCAAATCTGATCACAACAAATCATCAAATGGAACCATCAGCTTTGGTATTAGAAATTCTAATAAACCGTTTCTAATCCCTATAGGTATGTACCGAGGTGCTGTCAACAAATCTGGACAGAAAAACACTTTCACATGTAATTTGCCATATAGTGCCCAAGTGGATCTTAAAATTTCAGTGTCTTAGTTTCTTGATCATAAACAGATTCATGAAATTAACTGCTATATGATTGTTACTTCACATACCTTTTCGGCATTCTTTAGAGCTGCACACGCCTTGGCATGATCGCCAGCATTATAAGCACGTAAATCAAATTCATTCGGTGCAACTTTAGTGGACCACAATCTAAGGTTTATTGTGGTTTTAGTTTTATATCCAGGAATTGGGACATCATACGCAACAGCTGTGATGTTTTCTCCTCCAATCCATTCTTTTCTTCCATCAGGCTTGGAAATAACTTCTCCATAGAATTTAACAGGATAGGAGACATCATTTCTTACAATTTCCCATGGATTGCCCATCTGCCAAGAGATGCTTCAATTATTAAACAAATAGAGGAACACATAAATTATGCAGTATGCATAAAAGCAATCAGCTTTGAAATTTATGTCAATAAACCTTCAAACGAGATTTAGGGGGTTATACAAAAAAAATGATGAGCTGTTTGAACAATACTAAACTCAAATGAATACCTCAAGCCAATTTTCTGCAACTTCCTCCTGCCCATCTTTTGTGATGAGCTGTTTGAACAAGCCATATTTGTACCTGAGTCCATACCCCCAAGCAGGATAGTTCAGTGTTGCTAACGAATCCAGAAAGCAGGAAGCAAGCCGCCCTAAGCCCCCATTGCCCAGTGCAGCATCTGGTTCCTGACATTCGTAAATTTAACAGAAAGATTTCAGAATGCTTGTACACAATGTCGCTATCCTCAAAAAATGTATTTATAGGAATGCCTGATAGAGAACAACATATAAAGCCTGGCGAAGTTTTCAATGAGTGTGTGTTCCAAATCCCGATACAATAGCATAAGATTTAGTAAATAATTTAATTCATTCCATGTAAAACCTGTTTCGAAGCCAGTCATTTTATGAAAGAAAGTCAGACTGTTGTCGGAGGTGGATGCTATTTTGAGTTCAAGAAAATCCAATTTACCATTACCTATAAGCAAATCATTTGTATTGCACCATAAATCAGGAGACGTGGCATAAAGGAGTGATTCGAACATCTCCTTTGTAACCCAAAAAAAAAAGAAGCGATCAGCCATGATGATTGAACAAAACTTATCATAAGAACATCTTACCTTTCCAGCTACATCCTCTAACTCGTGGCCCAACTTTCTCAAAGCATCAGCGTAAGCTCCTGAAAGCTCCAAGTTCCCGATAGCATTTAGCAATGCTCTGCCCTGCGACATAAAAGAACACAGTACATAACAAATCATCAGCAAGAACTAACCAAACTAGCACAGTAGGATTGGTTTTCAGTAGTTGTAACCACCAGAAAACCGATAGTGCTGAACCTGTAGATACTCCATAGACAGGTAATAAGCCTGCTTTACATTCATCTTCTCGTAGTACTTATATGTGGCATTCCAATTTATAATTAGCGAATCGCGAACGCTTTCTGCAGTTGCCACAAACGCCTTGGGAAGATCAAAATGTTCTGAAGAGAATAATGGTGTGAATTCTGCATGGCATTGAATACTGGCTGCAATAGATGCAGAGTCGAGGGTCTCTAAAGAAGCTGTAAACACACAAAAACACATGAAAAATACCAGTACACGCTACTGAACGAGAGAACGCCAAACTGCAAAAGAGACTAGAAAGGGAAGAAATTTATTAGTAGTACAACAAGAACCTTCTCCATTGACAGAGGGATCTTTCAATTCTTGCCTTTGGTCACTAGCAATGTTCTTGACGGACAAGTTTCTTCTTTTTAAACGATTGAAAAATCGTGGGGCTCTAACAAAGAAAAGATTGGAATGACGGGCTCTGTGGTTGAAGCCCGAAACTGAACTCGATTGAGCTGCAGAGAATGTTAAAGTAGCCATTAATTGTTTTTGCTCTCTGCTCTTGGTTAGATAGATTGAACAGAAAATGAGTGAGAGAGAGAGTAGCGTTTTGTCGTCTTATCTTCATTTTATTTTGGTGCCAGTAGCATGACTTCATGTTCAAAACGAGGGAAATATTATTGATTGTCGTTTTCCGTCACTTGCTAATTACTTGTAGGAAATAACTCCCAGCTAGTTTGATGATAGTCTATCTGCTGGTTCCAAATTTCCAAAACTGGACGTCTTTTTTTAAGAAGATATCTTTGCTCTGCTTCAGAGAAGAAGGCCCAACTAACATCACACTGATTTCTTTTTTGGAAGGATAGCCACCCAATATCAATGCATTAAAACAATAAAAAAATTAATTTTTTTTAAAAAAACCAGCGACTCTGCAGCAAAAACAATCGAGATATCATCCTGTCGAGCATCAAGAATTGGGCCTTTTGAGTCAACAAGAAGTTAGGCTTGATCCCAAAGGAAGTAAAATTTGAAAATAATTGGGCCTGATAGAAGCATCGAACATGGACCTTGACCCATCCAAACTAATAAGCTAAATAATCTTTCCTTAAAAACTGAAAACGTCAATTATTTTATTAAATTTTAGAGAAGGGAAAGA
>NW_011499848.1:3963606-3968132 GCF_000495115.2 Populus euphratica
TTGATTCAGATGATGAATCCAATGCCAAGCAAACACTTCATCTAGGAAAACGAGCTTCTTCCGAGTCCATGCTTAATGTTCCCGATAATGCTTTCGATGATAAAGACAGATACAAGAATGATTTCCGTGACTCGGGAGGGCTAGAAAACCAAAACGTTCAAGAACTGGAGAAATACGCTGCCTACAAGGCTGAGGAGACAACAAACAGTGTTAATAACTGCCTCAGGATTGCTGAGGACATCAAACAAGATGCTACAAGGACTCTAGATATGCTGCATGCTCAGGGTGAACAAATCACCAGGACCCATAACATGGCTGTTGATATGGATAAGGATCTCAGTAAGGTAAGCTCAATTTGTTGTTATGAAATCATTTTCCGTACGCAATACTCGAGGCGGAAAACCGATTTTTGTTCTATTAAAAAGAATGGTGATAAGATGATGATAATCCTGAAATTCTAGTCTTTATTATCTTCAGAGTTCAGGCTTGGTTCATTTTGGCTGATTTTGCTCCTTGAATATAAATAAATCCATCAGCCTAGGGATCAGCACTCAACAAATTTTCATGTTCTCTGACTCACTGCAATAGCAATCCATAGTGCATCATGTTAGGTCGAGCAATTTGTATGTAAATGTCATCAACAGGGCCTTTTCCTATATGCCTCTACAAAGATAAATCTGTTTCGGTTGAATTTGATAACACCACCAAGGATTTTTCCAAACAAATCTCCATGCAATTATTGAGCATATGCTTGAAAGGAAAAACAGTCTTGGAATGCAACACTTTTTCTATGCCCCTGACCAGATATGCTTGGCGTTTGGTCCATGCTATTATGAGAGAATAATTCAATAACTTGGTTGAATTCTTTGTTTTCTCTCTGAGATGTGAGAATTTATTTAGAAAGAAAGCAAACCATGATGCTATGCTGCGTACCTAAGGCTTAGTATTAAAATTCTATAAGGATAATGTCATTTTATTTCAACTGTCTGCCTGGCAAGAGAACCCTCAATAGGGAAAAAAATTACTTAGAAAGAAAGCAAACCATGATGCTATGCTGCGTACCTAAGGCTTAGTATTAAAATTCTATAAGGATAATGCATTTTATTTCAACTGTCTGCCTGGCAAGGGAACCCTCAACAGGGAGAAAAAAAATGTAGTTGCAAAAGGAGGGAAATTTTTATTTTGCTTGAACGTTCAAAACATACGCATTACCTAATAATGGATTACCATCGAAGAGCATCCTGATTACCATCTAAGAGCGTATTAGATTACCATCGAAGAGCATATCTGATTGTTTTAAAAATACCTTTTTTTCCCCTTTGATTCCCTTGGGTCTTGTTACTGGGATTCCTTTCACTGACATATTACTACTATCAGGGATAACTTCTAATGATTTTATACTGCTATTGTCAGGGAGAGAAGCTCTTAAACAATCTTGGGGGCATCTTCTCTAAGCCTTGGAAGCCAAAGAAGAGCCGGGACATAACAGAGCCTTTGATCGCAACAGGTTTCCATCATCACTGGTTTGTTTCATTTTATAAAAATCGTTGCCTTGAACATAAGCTTATGTTCTTCTAAGATCTGCTTAACTGGCTACAGATAAACCATCTGAAGTAAACCAATACATCAAAGGAGAAAGAGAAAAGCTGGGATTAGCTCCTAAAGGACGTTCAGCTATTACAACACCTCCTCCTGAACCAACAAATGCCCTGCAGGAAGTTGAGGTTAGTGTACTTAACTGGTGATTAGAACTTGGGAGAATAAAAGTGTGGTGTAATGTTGAGATTTATGCATATATGGGTGTGCTGATACCAGGTAGAGAAGGCAAAGCAAGATGAAGCGCTTTCAGATTTAAGCAACATCTTGGGTGATTTAAAAGGCATGGCAGTTGATATGGGAAGTGAACTTGACAGGTCAGTTTGATCACTCGTAATTGAAGAAGTAAAAATGTTTTTGGGCATTACAAGTTCATTATCAACAATTTTTGCTTCTCTTCCAAGAATATTTCTCATTATCAACCTTGAAAAGCAAAATTTTATGTGAGCAAAGCTACTAGATGATCTAACCCATGTCACTAACGCAGGCAAAATAAGGCCCTTGATCACCTTGGTGATGTGGATGAGCTGAACTCTCGAGTGAAAAGAGCTAATCAACGTACACGTCATTTGCTTGGGAAGTGAAACACTGGGCAGCATGTATCACCTTCAGCATAACTGCTGTTTTAGCTGCTGCAACGGCATTCATTTGACATCTCGAAATCCCAGTTGTATTTAAAGAGAGCGTTTATTTCAAGATATTGTTAATAAAAAATTCTATTCTTTGTTTCTTCGGCATATAATTTATCCATATGATCTACTTCACAAACTCATAGGTAGGAGAAATGGGGTTACTACCCGAAAATAGAACAGCAAAACTTCCCATGAAATTATGTCAGCTCTGTAGCGATTAGCAGTGAAGTTCAGAATACGTGTTAGAAAGCACGACCGGTAGAGCCCATTGTGTTACCTAACCTAAAAGGGAATGCAATTTATAAACACGATGCAATCGACTTTACAAACAGATTAGTTTTTGATCCATCAAAACATGTTGCTGCAAAAGCGTATACTATCATACAATCCTTTCTAATGCTTTTATTCTCACAAAATACAGGACAAAGATTTAGTATTTAGTATTTACAGTATACAAGTACGATGAGGTAGTTTTTTAGCAAACCTTAATAGACAAAAGTAGTAGGAGGGCTTCATCTTCTCAGAAAACAATTAGAGAGGGCTTCATTTTAGCGCACCAGAAACTTTAACGACCCATTGCACACAAGCTCCAAAAATACGAGGAACCCTGTCCTGCATGTATAGCCAGCATCATAATTTCCTCGTAATCTTTCATGTATCCTCACTTTTCACAGGAGTCCAGCTGGCCTTGTTACCATTTTGCTTCCTGGAATGGGATGCGTAGCCAAGAATATAGCCCACAAAAGCCCCAAGGACAAGAACACTTGCCCCCTTGACATACCATGAGAACGTAGAATCAACCACCCCAATCCTGGCTCCAGCATCCACACTAACGCTGTCATCACCACTTAGAACTTCTCCAGATGCCAAAAACTCAACCATATCGTGCATCTTTCCATCATGGTTACCTACATAAGTAAGTGTTAGCTTCTCCTTTGTGGCAACCAATTTGGTGTACCCGAACTCTCCCCCACGGAACATAGACCTGGCTGGCTGTGGAAAAATTGGATCATTTGGGTGGTCTGATCTTGGCTCCCAGATGGGCTGCCAGTCTTGTCCTGCCATGCCAATCACAGCATGGACTGGAAATCCCTTCCAAGTGCTTCCGCAGATGAAGTTATTCACTGGACAAAACCTTTCGTATCTATGCACATGACCCCACAGTGCAAGGGTAACATTGTATTTCGTAAACAAAGGTTCCAAGTGCTCAAGCATTTTGTTCCTCATTGGGGCATCCCTGTTTTCATTGCTAGTAGTATACATTGGTCTGTGCCCTTGGACTACCACAAAAGGAGTCTTGCTCCGGTCAACTGATTCCAGATCTTGCTTTATAAAGTTATATTGGCTGCTCCCAGCAACAAAATTGGTCTCAGTTGATATGTACACAAAATGTACAGCCCCTGTGTCAAAAGAGTAGTAAAGGTTTCGGGTTGCAGGAGCACGGGTCCCAGTTGAGTCTGAAGAGTTCCCTGGCATGTTAAATTTAAGGCTGTAAGGAACCCCACATTCACCACCACCATCAGTTCCGTAAACTGCATTTGCCCAATCTGGTTTCCAGGGCTGCAAGGGCCAATCGTACTCATGATTGCCAATGCACACATGGTATGGCACTTTGGAAGCAACAGGTTCCACTTGGGTAAAAAAATGGTCCCACAACCATGAGTACCCTCTTGCATAGCTGATATCTCCTATATGAGAAATAAAAGCATGCTTGTCACCAATAGCTTCTATGTCTCGGAGGATCCACTTCATGGTTGATATGCTTTCATCTTGTGTACGGATAAAGGTAGAATATGGTGTTGAAGTTCCCATGTCCCCAAACAGGAAGGCTATTGTTTCATCCGAGTCTCCATTCCGAGAGACAAAGCTCCTAGTTGTGCTCCAACCCTTAGAGTCGCTTCCAACCTGTTATCAAGATTTTCCAACTCAGATGGAGGGCAAGCTAGCTAATTGAAATTCATCAACTACAGTTGTTGCTGCACTGAAGTTCAAAGTGTGTCATCTGGGTAAGAAGCCGATAAAACTACCCGATTTATCCACTCATGTACATGACATAGAGAAATCAGGTGAATACAGATCAAAGTGCAGCTGGTCATATGAAAAGAGCCAGCGAAAGCAGAATTTTACACTGTGAATGACCATGAAAACTATGATTGACTCCAGATTGATAATCGATGTCAGAATGTTTCTCAAAATGTTATGTTGTTCGGCAAACAAGGGAAAAGAAGTGCGATTGAAACAACTTGTCAAGCCAATAACATGTAGTTTTAAGAATGATATTCGTAGTAGAATGCAATC
>NW_011499848.1:3970298-4045377 GCF_000495115.2 Populus euphratica
CTCTCTCTATATATATATATATATATATATATATATATATAATCACGGAAATTGAATGATTAGCAAATCAAACGGTAGAGGACATACGTGGTTCTTAGATTTACACCCACCTTGTCCCCGGCCCTCGCAGCTAACAGCCTGTTTTATATCGGAGCAATTCAGGAGCACTTCTAAAATTCAAAAATAAACATGCAGGACACCGTGGAAAATGTCATATAAATTATTATTAGAATAGCATAGGTGATTAATATAATGCAGAACAGACAAAGAGTTATGAGTGCAAAAATTATTCCAAAAATATCGCCTATGATGCTATATAGAGCACCAAGTAGATTGCATCTGTTTATTTCATTTCTATCTGAGATGATATATAAAATAAATGAAAAGAAAAAGGAAAAACAAATTAAGGTGGATAGAGGTCTAGCTTTCGTCGAGTAATTTGTCGATACTTGAAAAGGGAAACACAGACAAGAATGCTGCCAGAGTTAAGAAAAATCATAATATATGTTGTAACAGTGCTGTGAAATCCTATATTGGATTATCGGTCAACAGGAGTTTTAACTTTCCCCTGTTTTTTTTTTTTTTAATATTGCAATTCACCCCCATTTAATTCGTTGATCATGAAAAAAACTTGCTGCAAAATAGAGTACTGTTAGCCATATTTATTAAACTTTACTTGATTAAAGGTTTGATATGGTCAGGGGATAAATTTTGGATCAAATCCAATAAAATTTTAAAATAAATATTTAAGATTTTAATAAAAATTAAGAAATAATTCATGTAAATATAAGTTATATATATTATAGATAATAAAATTTAAAAGATATATTATCTAATTATTCTAAGTTTAAGTATTTAAATTAAAATGATTTCTTATTGAAAAAACATATTTTTCTTATTGTGAATATATATATATATTATGTTTTTAATTCTACATTAAAAAAATAAATTTTTATTTTATTATTTATATGATGATTTTTGATATAATTAATAACTAAAAAAGAAATAATGATAGGCTCGCACGTGTAAGGTAGGGTTGAGCAAGATAATCCTTTAATTGCTTTTTCTTGCACGTAAGATAAGACGTATACTTCCTGAATTTTTTTATCTTTAATGGTAATTTGTTTTTGGATCTTAATTGTAAACTGTATCTTAATTCACTCACGTAAAAATTGTTCAAACTCTAAAAAAATATGCGAGGTTGGGTGTATGCAGATTAATTTTTTGGTTAGTTTAAAATGCGAGGCTAGGTATTTGTAGATTATTTTTTTATTTGTTGAAGAAAATTGACTCCTATTTTGGGAACACTTTAGAAAAATATATGGGTAAGCATTTATTGTTTAGCCTTTTGTTTTCTTATTTATATGAGAAATAATTAAAACAAGTTTTTATTAGGTTAAGACGGATCACCTGGGTCTTAGATTAACTAAATGGGTTGCAAAACTCTTTCTAGGCCAACTGCATGAATTGTTTGGAATCCAAGTCAACTTGTCAGGCATGATACCTATATTATTAGCTTGTTGGTGTGTGTGTCTATATATTAACAATGTATTTGTTTGGGTATCAAGAATTGAACTAGAATTATTGCCGATCTCAGCAAAAATAGAATGTTGGTTAATGTTATAATAAATAATACAATAAAATTCCATGAAAAAAGAAAATAAATGGATTGAATGGTGTTTAATCAAACAACACAAAGGGCTTTTTAAAGAGAGCATTTGTTAATATATATATATATATATATATATATATAAAGCCATGATTTCATGGGAAAAAAATTTCAATGATATCCAATAAAAAAAATACCAAATTACCTTTTAGTAGTGGATTAAAGTGTAAAATGTAGAAAAGAAAATTAAGAATAAAACAATCTGATTGCGCACGCAAACTTGTGTTGCCTTTTGATTTTATATTTTTATATCAAAGGGTAAATAATGTGTTGTTTGTAAATCTAGTTTTAAGTTATTAGAGGATTGCTAAAAACTTATGCCATGAGTTTGTCTGTTAAAAAAATAATTTTTAATTTATTTTTGACTCAAAAAAATATTAAGCTCAGACCTATAATTTCAAACAAAAAAATAATAAAAAATATTAGATGAAATTAAATAACATTAAAATCAATATTTTTATGGTCAAAATTGTTATCAACTAAAACTTTTTTGCTCTCAAACCAAGAGCTAAAAAAATTAAAAATTAAAATAAAGTATTGGATCATAACTAAATTCTTTAAATATTGAGGAATTTAAAAGTTATCATTTAAAAAGAAAGTGGAAGAAAATGAACTTTTCACCCTAATTTAAAATTACCATCCATTTTCTCTATTTTTCCCACCCTTTAAATATTGAGGAATTTAAAAGTTATTATTTAAAAAGAAAGTGGAAGAAAGTGAACTTTTCACCCTAATTTTAAATTACCATCCATTTTCTCTATTTTTTTCATCTTAATCCTTTATCTTTGAATTCTTCAATAAATTTATTTAAAATGGCCTTCAAATTGATCTTAAAATGGCGTAATTAAAAAAAAAAACATGAATGGAAAAAAAAGGGTACATGTGACAATTACAATGATCTGTGCTTTCGTGCTGAGTGGCATGGTAAACAGTATTTTCATTATGTCTTTTAGTATTTGTTTATTAAATAATTAATCATCAAATTAAACTAGTCAAATTCACTAAAAAAGAAATAAAGAAAAAAATAGTCAACACCCAATTATCCAAATGAATTTAATATATTTGACATCAATTTAAAATATATTCGAACTCTTATTCCATTTGACCCCCCCATCTTAAAGAATTGTCTATGATCATCCCTACAATCAAATAAGTGAATTTCTGGGCTCTATACCCTACAATATTTTCACATACATATATTCGTGACCAATTTGATGAGAAAGGTACCGCGGACTTCGACAAAAGTGGCCCACTTTGTTATTCGGCGAAATTATATTCGTTCATGTGTCTCATGCCTGGCATTAAAACCCCTTCTCTTCTATCCCCACCCTCCTTCCCTTTCTCATTTCTCTCCAAGCCATCTCTTCAACATTCGCCATCTCCCTTTGACCTCTCTATCTCCCTTCCAACCATGAAGAACCCTCTTTCTTCAACAACTTCCTTTTCTAGTCAGTACCGCCTTCTAATCTTGACGCTACTCCTCTTCTTTGTCATATCAACAGCCACTAGAATCCCTAACTATGCTTCACTTGATACCTCTTCAAGAAACCACCGCGACAGCTTCAAGATTCAAAGCCATTCTCGTAGTTCTTTCCCTCGTAAAAGTACTTCAAGTTATTGGTGCAATCAGTTTCAAAGAATGAAAGGGGGGCTACATCTCGGGCCGCCGCCACCACCACCACCACCTAGCGAGATTGATCCAATATACGGTGTAGAGAAGAGGCTAGTACCTTCTGGGCCTAACCCTCTTCATAATTGATCAGAGTTCTTGATTTTCATCGCCATAACTATATATTTAACCAGAACAGTCAATACCATCACTTTTCTCTTCAGTATTAGCACTTGCTACTATATATATATATATATGGCCAACTTCTTCCTATATTGGCCAATATCTTCCTCTTCCTTGAATTATAAATGACCCTTTCATTGCATTTCTTCCGGTCTTTCTTGGTCTCTATGCCTGCCTTAATTATTTCTCGAGCATCCGATCGATTGATGGAATTCTTGGAATGAGAGTTGATATGTTAATGGATATACAGTGACTAGCTACCATGCATGCAGAAAAAGATCAACTATATATCTTTGCCGGCTTTCGGGTCTGTTACATAGCAAGGTCCGAGGAGACAATTAATGTATATCATGAATTTACTGCTATTTTCACGCTTGTTTTTTATTATTAGTTAGCTAGGTTGTGTTTTATGAGATGATGACTAGCTTGTAATGTGTAATGTGAGAGAGGGCAAACGATTCTTGGGGCCGGGATTAAGCATCTTATACAAGCATGGAAATGGTCTACTTGTCATGACCGTACTTTTTAGCTTTGGATGAATTTTGGTGGAGCTGGTGGACTTCAGAAGAAACCCATGAGCTGCATTAATTTGCAGTTGTACAAGAAAATGTCAATCAAGAAATATATAGAGGCCAAGAGAAAATTTGTCTTCTCCTACAGCACTGTAGGTCTACGACCATGATCCTAATTAATGTCGATGTTGTATAGTTAAGTTGATTAATCTAAGATCATATTTTGATAAAATGTCAAGTTCTGCTGTGTTCATTTTGTTTACGCTGTTGCCTTTCCTCTCTCTCCCAGATGTGTCTTTGATGTATTCATGGTCAGTTTTCACCTGTTTTTGGAAGACTACGCACATCACCGATGAGCTATAGCTATCTAGATAGCACTCTAATTGGGCAATGCTCCTCGGCCAGTTATATATATATTATTTTTCTTCACATCAATATATTAAAATTATATAAAAAAGTACTAAACAAATATTAGTTTAATATTTTTTTCAAAATAAATAAATTTTTAAAACACATCCCAACATGATAAAAAAACGCAATATCAAATACCCTAACATGAGTTGACTTGCAGCGCATCTGCTGGACAAAAAAGAAGCAGTAAACGGTGCTAGTAAAATTTCTGAATTCAAATAGAGGTTCCAATTCTTTAATGGGCGACCCAAAAGCCTTGAAAATCAAATAGACTTTCCATAGACAATTTTTTCTTTAAATAAAAAACTGGCTAATATTTAGTTGATACGTGGACAGTTTTCGTTGAATTTAATGTTTCACTTCGACTAATATTTAATGTTTCACTAATATTTAGTTGATACGTGGACAGTTTTGGTTAAACTTTATTGATTTTTTAAAATTTAAATTTTGAAATTAGTATTTAAAAAATCTATTAAGTTTTTTAAAATATATCAAATAGATGTAAAAGTTAGCTTCAATATCATCCAAAAAAGGAGTATCGGAGACAAGAAAATATCCTTGTCATAGAAAAAATACCTTTATCTATTAAATATTCGATTGTCGAACAAATACTCAAATAAATACAAAACTAAAACTCTTTGCACTAGAAAAAACCTTCGTGGAATTTTATTAATGGATCTTGACTTCCTTAACATATATGTCACTTGCCATTTATATATATATATATTTTTAAATAACAACAGAAAAAATGATTTATTCCGATTTTTTTTTATATATTTTTTTTAAATAACAACAGAAAAAATGATTTATTCCGATTTTTAAAAGTAAAACCAATATCATTTTACCACTTTTCAAAACCAATTGTCTAGTTTTTAAAAAGTTTTACATGTTAAAATATTAATAAAAAAAATCAAGAACATATATGTACCAACGAGACTCATCATTGAATCTCATATTAAAATTATCATAATTAACGATCCTTACTTTTATTTGATTCGGAGCCTTCTCAATTTTTCTCTCTTTGTGAAATCATGTATAAAAATTACCAATTACAAGATTTATTAAGATAAATATATCAGGGTTATACAAATATATTTACCTATCAGGAAGATTTGAACTAGAAAAATTAAGAAACTTAACTCCGTTGTGTAAAAATACACCTCACATGTATTTCTAGTGAATTAGATTGAAACCCATATTAACAGATTTCGTGAATCAGGAGCTAATTAAGAGTTTAGGAGGTGGAAACCCAAAAATTGAAAAGAAGGGCTTAAATAATATCAGGTCAAACTTCAGGGAGTATATATACCTTTACGTTTTAACCTAAATAAATAAAATAATTACTAATAATAATAATAAATGCACCGACGACGTTTTAACCTAAATAAATAAAATAATTAATAATAATAATAAATGCACCGACAAGACGGGCCTCCCATTCCGCGTTTGCCGAAGCGGAGTGAAGAACCAAGCACGCACCGAGTCTGAACTCTGAGCGATAATTATGCTGCAAGAACGAGTAATAATATATTGCTATTATTACTACATTAAGTATAAAAACAAAGAAATTTAGATCTTTCACTTCCATTTCTTCTCACATCATTTTGACAGTTATCTTCATCTTACTTAGATTTCCAGAATCCCGGATCTCCGCTTCCTAAAAATGGCGCGTCAATCACTCTCCCTCCCTGTCATTCTCATTTTCCCTCTTCTTTTCCATATTGCTCTTGCCAAAACCCTTAAACGCGACGGTATATCTTCAGATCTCTCTTTTAGGTTCGATCTACAGACCAAATAACTCTTTGAATTGATGTTTTTAGTGTATTTTTGCTTTTGTAGTGAAGGCATTGAATGAAATAAAGGCATCTCTAGGCTGGAGAGTGGTATACGCTTGGGTTGGCGACGATCCTTGTGGCGACGGTGACCATCCGCCGTGGTCTGGTGTCACATGCTCTACTGTAGGAGATTATAGAGTCGTCACCGAATTGTAATTTCTTATAGTTTTTTTTTGGCATTTTGTTTTTTGCAAATACGTTAATAGGGTTTGGACAAAGATTGAGAATTCTTCGTATTTTATTGGTTGCAGGGAAGTATACGCGGTGTCTATTGTGGGGCCGTTTCCTACTGCTGTAACGAATTTGCTGGATCTTACTAGACTGTAAGATTTGGGTTTTAGTGTTTTGAATTTTGTTGATTTATTGCTGCTGCTGTTTTAAATTTATGGACTACAAGTAAAATTTTGCTATTTTAAATGAAGACTGGCGGGTTCTTGATTTGATAGAGTTTATGTATTGGATTTTTTTTTTCCCTATATGGGGTATTTTTTATACATAACAGGGATCTTCACAATAACAAGCTCACAGGGCCCATTCCTCCACAAATTGGCCGATTGAAGCGTCTTAAGATACTGTAACAGCTCATTGCTTTTTCTTATTTTAGTCTACTTTGTGCTGAATCCTTAAGCTTTGAAGTAATTTGGTGTAATTGTTGCAAATTGTGATCCATTATGCTGGTGTTCTGTTGTTGCTGTGTCAGTAATTTGAGGTGGAATAAACTACAAGATGTTATTCCTCCTGAAATTGGTGAACTGAAGAGTTTAACTCATCTGTGAGTGATCTTATTTTCTACAATGTATAATTTGATGTTGTTAAGGATTTTTTTTTTCTGGAATTCATTCCATCAATCTTTTTTACAGTTATCTGAGTTTCAATGCTTTCAAAGGAGAAATCCCCAAGGAGCTTGCAATTCTTCCTGAGCTTCGGTATCTTTATCTACATGAGAATCGCTTTTCTGGGCGAATTCCTGCAGAGCTGGGGACACTGAAAAACCTTCGGCACCTGTATGAGTCCATCCTCTTCTCAGCACGTCTTTGTTGTATTTTAACTGTTAGGAGTATAGTTTTGGCAATCTAATTGTAATAATTCATGTTTAGTGATGTTGGCAACAATCATTTGGTGGGTACTATAAGGGAATTAATACGTCTTGATGGTTGCTTCCCTGCTCTTCGCAATCTGTAAGTATACGTGATTCCATAAATTCACACTTATTCCACTGATATTTTACAGCGAAGCTTTTGTGAGTGATTCTATTTCTGACCTTGAAATGTAGTTATTTAAATGATAATTATCTTACTGGAGGAGTCCCTGCGCAACTTTCAAACCTGACCAGCTTGGAGATCTTGTAAGATCTCTTCATTTTTGTTCTTTCTTTCTTTAGGCAGCTAGATTCCATTGCTTTACCATGATTGTAATTGGCTGCTTTATTGGTTCCAGGCACCTATCACACAATAGAATGACTGGAATAATACCTGTTGGGCTTGCTCATATGCCTAGATTGACTTACTTGTAAGATGCTTCTTCAAAAATTTATGGCTGCTACATTTTTCCAGTGTTGATAATGCCTTTCATTGGGTCAAAGTTATAATCAGGCTCTTGTCAAAAGCAATGCATACCATCGTGGATTGAATTGCAAAAATATGTCAACTTAGACTAGCATTTTCGTGATCCCTCATTCCACTTCTAGAGGCATTTTCATGAAGAAAAAAATGCCTAAGAATGCGCATTATCTGGTTATAGGTTTCTCATATATTTTATGCTGCCATAAATTATTCAGTCGTTCTCTTGCAAACAATTTAATATTGGCCACCATTACACAAGTGTTTTGACACACTCACAGATGGTATTGAGGTTGAGATATCTTTGTCACACAGAAGTGTTCCCAACTAAAATTTGAGAATTCCTGCCAATTTTCTTCATCTGAGGAGACTTTAAACATTTTGCCGCTCCCTTTTTGGCATTCATGTGCATTCTTAAGATGATTGTGGCCACATAAGCTTACCTGCTCTCCAAGATTTCTGTGTTGTTTCAACATCATTACACTGAATGCACTGCTCTGCTGGCATTTGGTGAAATGTTTACTCTTCCCTTCACCGCTCCTATTCCCCTCCTCTACCCTTCCTCTTTCCTTTGAACTGGTGAAATTGTTGGATACAATTGTTAGTGAATTATGTGTATACTGTCTTCATCATGGTCCAGGTACTTAGATCACAACAATTTTAATGGGAGAATTCCTGACGCCTTCTATAAGCATCCATATTTGAAAGAATTGTGAGTTCCTCTCTCCCCCTTGGACTTGGGAATGTGATAATTCCTTATCGTGCATCTTGGTGATCTATAGCTAATTGGATGTTTTCTGCAGGTATATCGAAGGAAATGCATTCAAGCCAGGTGTAAACCCAATAGGTGTTCACAAAGTCCTTGAAGTGTCTGATACCGAGTTTGTAGTTTAGTGTAACCTCTCTTTATTTTTGAATACTATAATATTTTTGGCTTCACAAGGCGTTATTTATGTTTCTGTAATGAAATGGGAAAATTTAGTGGCTCTCTAGTTCAAACTTTCCCATCAATGATCTCAGTGTCTGTAAGTTATACAAGAAAAGTTAAAGTAGAGCCCAAAATGGGTCAAATCTCCCCATGTAACTAATGTGGATTAAGAGGAGCTTGGTTCATCAGTATCTAGATGTGCCACGAGATTCCTAGGAAATTAATGCTGTCATTTTGCTTGAACTATTATCATGTTCTCCGTTTTCTTCCGTGCTATATACCGAGCGCTGCCATCACACCCTCGATCTGAATGCTGTCAAGACTCTGTTAAATTAACCAAACGACTGCAAATACAAAATCCTAAGACGAGATTTCTTTCTGGCATGCGTGCATCAACCTTGAAATCAATGCCATCAAGATCGGGGAAAATTATAATCTGTGTTGGATTGTAAAGCTAGTGGCTCATTCAATGTAACATGATGAGTTTCACAATGATCTTGCAAGTCAGTTTTGTGAAATGCTTGACCGGTATGAACCTCAAGGCCCTTGAACACATCTGACTGGTTTACGATAGTATCAGTGCAATCAAGAGCTTAGTAGCCTTAAAGAAGATGATGCCACTATCGCTAAAATAGGCTAGCACATGACGCTTAGGGCTGAAAGATACGCCTTGTCAACTAAAAACAATCAACGTCACATCCCAAATAATTCAACTTCCTGTTAATCTTCTCCAAAGCCGATCCAACTTCTTCCATGTATTCGCGTGGCTCTCTCGTCATGCAATGTACTCATGAACCATGCCATAGATCTTGATTGAACTGCAACCAGGCACCTTGTTTCCCGGATGCCGCGTAAAAATGTGAGAATTGAAAGTATAGAAATTAACCATTCTGCGAAGTTCTAACTGCACCAGTAGTCTCTCAGCGGCAGAATCAGCCTTTGGGCCTTGACTCGGGCAAGCGCCTAGTAAATGCTCTCTACGGCTTCTTCAGAAGAACTGTTTGGACTAGGCATTCTGATTATGTTCTTCGCCCCTGCAAGGAGACTGCCCTGTTAAGGAGATCAACCATGAAATCGTAGTGGTCACTGTACATTCTTCTGCTCCATATTGTATACACACGCAATCTGTCTATACGGGCCTCAAACCTTCAGATGCCATGCCTGAATTGTAAACTTCAAGTAGATAGAATATTAGTCGTTGGACCCGAACCCAGCCTCCTCCATCTCGAAAGGGAGCGCTTCTTGGATTGGGCCTCTCTCGCTCGGTAACCTAAATTAAAAAATGCATTCCTTGGATTTTTATTTTTATTTTTTATTAAAGGGTGTTTTAAGGTGAGAAATGAGTTGTTAATCTATTCAAGTTGTTTTTTTTTAAAGTATTTTCAGATAAAAAATAGTTGAAAATTTCAAGATTCCAAAACTGAAGTTCTAACTTTCCAACCATCTTGGATGTTTGGATTTTTTATTAGTAAATGACACGCTATTTATTATAATAAATGAATTATTAGTTGTTTATTTATTTTTTAAATAGAATAAACAATGTGTTTATTTTTAAAAAATAAAGTGAACAATGGTCATCCATCCTATTAAACAAACAATATAGTAAGAAAGTTATGCATACGAGCTCGAGATTTATTGTGTTAGGTTAAAGATACGAGAATAATTTTCTAAATTTTGATAGCTGATCTTTCTTTTCATAAGATACGAGAATAATTTTCTAAATTTTGACAGCTGATCTTTCTTTTCATAAATGTTTAATTTTGTTTAAAAAAATATTTAATTTTAATTAAAATTTATTAGAAGTAAAATAATTAAAATTATATTTAAATTATTATTCCACTCAATCTCATTCAATCTTGTCTTTGTTTTTTTAAATAAGATCATAATATTTTTTTTATAATATTAACAATCATTTAATTAATTATTATATATGAACCTAATATGCTATTTTTTAAAGATCTGTGAGCATGAATTTTCAATAAAATTAAGGTTTATATTCTTTTTAATAATTATTTTCCAAAATTTTCTTACATTAACTTTTATTTTTCCCTTTAATTGCTTACAAAATATCTAGTTATTATTTTTTTCCCATTTATTTTAAATTATTGAGATTTAAAAAAAATTATTTTTTTCCCATTTATTTTAAATTATCGAGATTTTTTTTTAAAAAAATTTCCTATCTATTGAAAATTATGCAAACAAGAGATTATCCTCTCTCTTATCTTTCTTTTTTCGCATGCTATATATATATATATATATATATATATATATTTGGTGGGGGTGTGGGGGTCCTCCAGCTCAGGCTAGATCAGTTGAGATAAGTCAGTGGATAACAGAGTAATGGTGAATCAAGAAGTCGAGGACAATTGAAACTGTACAGATTTGTTATTATCAACATCCTAACAGAATTCAATCTGTCACAAAATCAATTACTATATCTATCTATAAAGATGTCTCCTCTATCATTGTTATCTCGAATCAAAGCTCTACCAGAATGGCTGGCCTAAGACTTGCTGTGTCTTGCATTCTTGCATCGCTGTGCTTCTCTTCTTTATGTGCAGCAGATGATGTGAAGGTTTTTGTTAAAGGGGTAACTTCCATAGCGAAAACTGATGATAATTTTATATGTGCAACTTTAGATTGGTGGCCTAGTGAAAAGTGCGATTACAACCAGTGCCCATGGGGAAAGGCTGGCCTCCTCAATCTGGTTTGTCCTTTTTTTGTAAATTTCTTTGCTACCGAATACTCTTATTGAATGGGATGCTAAGACTTTAGGGGCTTTGCTATATTTGCAGGATTTGAACAACAAGATTCTGGCCAATGCTATCAAGGGTAAGTTTTGATTGGACAAAACCATTGAAGTATTCTGATGTATATGTTTAATGCTTTTCGGTGTGGATGATTTATTTCCAAGACAAAACTGTTACTCTTGCTGTCATATTTACAGTGGCATTGAATAATTTTTTTCAAAAAATAGAAAAGTTGAAGTGGATTTCTGAATATATTCTTGCACAGACATTTTTATATTTTTTGCATGGCACTCAATAAAACGTTGCCAAATTAAACTCTGGATGACTTTTGTAATTACAAATTCGTTTTTCTTTTAACTTCTATCAGGTTTAAAATGATTCGTGATTATAGATGTATAATTGCTGTTTGGAAATCATGTTTGGAGTTATCATGTCTCAATGCTGGGTTTGCAGAATATACTGATATATATATCCTGCTTCTACATGTCTTTCGGAATTGCAATGTTCAAATGTTGTCTTTGGCCTTTAATCCACATGTTTTCTTTAATATTTCAAGTGTCAGAGGTCCTGATTGGCCACATTAAGAGGAATGCTTCTGCATAATGTACTAATCCATGTCAGCGTTTTGCCTTTTCAAGATGATCCGGTGACTACTTCTGTTTAGCTTTAAAACAATATGTGATCTGCTCCTGCAAGAATTTAGAAATTACAGGTTAGAAATCATGGTTGCAATCATTGGCTTATTATCCTACATCCAAAAAATATATATATCCGCGCCTACAAGCATCTAGAAATAGCAGAAATCCTGTTCTTGGTGTCTTTGCCCTTCTACTCCTTTGCATTGACCAACTGTCTTAGCTTCAAAGATCTTGATTGTTCATTACGATTTCAGCATTTGATCCTCTGAGAATCAGACTTGGAGGCTCATTGCAAGATCAGTTGGTTTATCAAGTCGGTGACTCCATTAAAAAATTCCCTCATTTCAAGAAACGAGATGATGGTTTATTTGGATTCAGCGAAGGTTCTCTGCCCATGGGTAGATGGGATCAGCTCAATGACTTGTTTAAGCAAACAAAGTACGTGTACCGCATGCATTTCACACCAAGTTATTCTCCCCGAAATATGATTTAATGAATTGCCGCAGCTAAAACTCCCACGATTTTTTGTTTTCTGGCAGTGCTAAAATCACATTTGGCTTAAATGCCCTTATTGGGAAGAGGAAATCTGACAATTCTACACTTTGGGTTGGTGAATGGAACTCAAAAAATGCCCGAGATTTCATGAAATATACTGCATCAAAGGGATACAAGATTGATTCCTATGAATTAGGTAATTAAGACCATGCTTTGCTTGAATGCAATAGCATAACTTGTGTTTTCCAACGTGTCTTATTACGCAACTAATTCCATGTCCTGATTATCTGTCAGGAAATGAGTTGTGTGCATCTGGGGTATCTGCAAGACTGGAGGCTGACCAGTATGCTAAAGATATTATTCAACTTAAAGAAATAGTGAAGGAGCTGTACCCAGATCGCGAGACACAACCTAGGGTGTTGGGCCCTGCTGGTTTTTACGACACTGAATGGTTTAAAACCTTCCTTGAGGTCTCAGGACCACATGCTGTCGATGGAGTAACCCACCATATATACAATCTTGGTGCAGGCATGTATTATTAGTTCACTCTCTTTCTCCTTCCTCGCCCCTTCCTTTTTTTTTTCTTTTTTTTTTTTTATCTTTATATTTTAACAAAACCGAGTTAATGCATCTAGTACCGATATGGTTAACTAACAACCAAGTACGCAGGTGTCGATAAAACCCTGATCAACAAGATTCAGGATCCATATTTCCTGGATGAAATAGCAGAAACATTCAAAGACCTTGAAAATGTTGTCAAGGAATTTGGTCCGTGGGCAGGACCATGGGTTGGGGAATCTGGTGGTGCTTATAACAGTGGTGGCAAGGATGTCTCGCATACATTTGTTAATGGATTTTGGTAAGGAGACTCCACTTATTTTTATCTTACCTCCTGAGAATTGCATGGATTTTACTCGTAATTTACGTGATTGTTATGGAACAGGTACCTGGATCAACTAGGCATGACAGCAACCTTCAATCATAAGGTCTACTGCAGACAGGCGCTCATTGGAGGAAACTATGGTCTGCTTAACACTACATCCTTCATCCCAAATCCAGACTATTATGGGTGCGTGTTACTTTCTTCTTGACAAGAATGGTCTTAATTCTGTATGAATTCCTTCTTATTTTATTTACTTAATTATTGGTGTATTTATTTTATTACCTTGTATTAGTGCACTTCTGTGGCATCGCCTAATGGGAAAGACTGTGCTCGCTACCAGTCATTTTGGCTCCCCATATTTGAGAACATACACTCATTGTTCAAAGCAGAAGGTAAATCTAAGGCTACAAAACCTCTGTCATTGCTATTCTCCTATGCACCGTCAGGCATTAATTATAGTTTTACTAATTGCAGCCTGGCATCACAATGCTTATCATTAACATGTCAAACTCCACTTCCATTGATGTTTCTGTCACCAATGACGAAAACAAGTACCCACATAATTACAGAATGACTGTTAATGGTTCAAATCAAAGAGAAGAGTATCATTTGACCCCAAAAGATGGCAACATCCAGAGTGATGTGGTACTGCTGAATGGAACTCCTTTGCAGCTTACAAGTTCTCAAGACATTCCTTCACTGAGTCCAAAGATTGTTGATTCTTCTTCCCCGATCACAGTCGCCCCTGATTCAATAGTTTATGTTACTATTAGAGACTTCAAAGCTCCTGCATGTGCTTAGAGGTTTACTTTTCTCGTGTTTTTCCTCTCCAGTGTAGTTGATTTCAATAGTTTATGTTTTCCTTTTCCTATTCTTTTCATACCAATCTGTTAGAACTTGCAAGTTTATTAGAAATAAAAAACAGATTTAGAAAGGAAAGTTTTGCCTGAATTTGATATCAACCTTCGCTTCCGCATTTGAGCCCTGGCTGGCTGATCGCCAAGGAAGAAATTGATGCTTACTGTAATCTCAGTTAGAGCGTTGTTAAATCCCAAAATCTCCTAAATTCCCTTGCAAGTCTAACTACGTCACCATTGCGAGTTGCTACCTTTTTTTGAAATCGTTATAGCAATTCTCAAATACACAAAAGTTAAAAATTATCTAATTAGTCTGTACCCCTAGAGATGGCAAATAGGTGGGTTAAGTTGCATCTAAATAGGTTTGGTAACGTTGTACTCATTATTTATTTCTTGTTTATAATCCATTTTTTTTATATAAAAAAAGTAGTTGTGTACCCACTTAACTTACAACCTACATTTCAAATCATTTAATTTATGTTTGATATGGCTTTTACGAGCTAATTTAAATTATTTTTTTGACTTAAAGAAAAATCATTAATATTTTTAGTTCAAAATAATTTTTTAATTTAAATCTAAGTCAAAAGGGTGTTATTAAATTGAGTTAAAATATTGATTTAGTCAAAAATTAAATTTTTTAACTTAAGAATTCTCACTTACATTGTATATTTTTTAAAAATAATTTTGAGTAATTTTTACTAAGCATATTGTTGACTTCAAGTCATTTTAATTTATTTTTATCATAAATTACTTACAAGGAATTTTTGAATTATAACTCAAAATCAAAAATCATAATTCAAAAGTCATGCTAATTAACCAAGCTTAACTAAGTTTACCTAATTCTATAACAAAAAATAAAGTAGAAAAATTTTTGGGTTAAACTATCAAACCCAGAGTTTAGGCTATGAGATTGAGTAATTTTATAGAAAATAAATAAAAAAATATTATAAACCTGATTTTTAACGAATCTAATATTGAATGATGAAATAAAAAATCAATTAGAAAAAATAATCTAAAAAATTAACTTTAGTTATCCCAAGTTAACTTGTTAAACTCTCGACTCAAATCATAAAATTGAGATAGATTTATAAAAAATAAGTTGAGAAAAATTATAGAGTCCTCTTTTAACGGATGTAATATTGAGGATTGAAATAAAAAAAATAACTAAATTTACAATACCAATACATAACCGAATAAAAAAAAATTGAAAAAAATTACATGGTATAATTCTCAAAACAATCTAATATCAAAAAATAAAATTAAAAAAACTAAACAGAAAATAAAAAAATTGAATTATCAAGAATTAAATTAAAAAAACAACAAAAATACTATTCTAATAAATAATATTTCATTCGGTGTAGAATTAGTGACATCTTTAGTGTTTCGTTAATAATCAATAATAATTATGCACTGCTTCAAGGGGTCAGATGATTGTGAAAGCCCAACCCAAGTTGTGCAGGCTACGTCTCAAGGTGCTGCACCTTTTATGTGACGGAAGACTTGATTCTGTTCTGAGAATTCAAAGTTCACAATTTAACTTTGTAATACGTGGTAACAAAGTTCTTGAAGCTGCCTTGAGGATTAAATCAAGAATCACCAGTTTCTTTTACACTAGACTCAGAACTCATAAGTTGACTTCAGGGGTTGTATGATTGTTCTTCAAAAATGTTCCTTTTTGTGCCTAAAGAAATTTATGGAGAGCAAAAGGACACCTTTTTCAATCCCTAATTTGAAGTTTCCCATCAACATTCTTATCCACTTCTTCAGCAGAAAGAAACCTGTAGAAAGGTTGTTAGAATGTAATGGAGATTTGTTTATTATGTCACATGTTTAATGAAAAGTTAAGCACCAAGACTATTCTTTCCTTGACAAATCCAAACCAGGCAAAGCATATATCCAAACTTTACTTGACTCCTACTACATAGTCACAGCCTACGCCACGCCTAACTATAACAAATTGCCTCCTTTCCTAAGCTTCACCTTCAAATAAACGCAGAAAAGATGAATCCTGCACAATGTCCAGGAACTTGAGATTTCAGAACAGCCATTTCCTCGAGCAATGGAGACTATGCTAAAGCAATTCAGGTAAACGCACGACTCTCATTAACAGTAAATGTTCTCAAGGAACCCATCATGACTGGCCATTTCTGTCAGGGTGAGATTTTCTGGACGGGAAAAACCAGAAGAGCCTCGAAGCGCCAGACAAAGAAGAATTCCATCCCTTAAGACTCCATCCTTCAAAGACGGTACTCGTAAGATTTTTATGAATTTCCTTTAAACTTCCATTACCGAACTAAGAAGCTTGATGGGTTTTTTGTATTTTACATGCTCATGAAAAATAGAGCTACTCAAAGGTCCGTACTGCAGATAATTACCAACGGAAGAAAAAATCCATGAGTTGACAGTTGAAGGTAGTAAAATATATAGATGAAAAGACTAATGAATCTCATTGATGGATTTTGCAGAAAAGAGAACTCAGAACTGGTTCCGGAGACAATTTTCTGGACAAACGAAACAAGATGATGACTCCAATAGAACAGAGCAGGCAGTTGCTGCGGCAGCAGCGGCTTATGCCATAACATCACTGAACGCATCGAGCATCCCGGAACAGAAAAAGATCAGCAAGGGACCTGAGACTTCAATGACCCAGGCTGACAGAAAAAGGGAAGGATTGGCAGGTTTAATCTCAGAATCTGGTAGGATATCTAAACAATTTTCAGGTAAAACAATTTGAATAAACTAGTCTCCCAATTGTACTTTTTTGAACAAGCATTAATTAACTAAGTCTAATCAGGTAAAGGTTCGAAAAGCCAAGATAGCGAGGTTGCCGCTCCTGCCCCGCGGGTTAAAAGGACCTTCACACCTACTGACAAGCCTGCTCCATCAATGAAGAAAACCCCAACCTCCACTGAAAGCGCGGAGCCAATGACTGACGTGCTTCCTATAAAACCAGAAATTACAGTGCCAAAGCCTAAACTGCCTCCCACAAGCAAGCCTGCAATCCCACCGACAAGAGCTGCAGTAGAAGACGGGACAGATGCAGATGCTTGGGAGAGAGCTGAATTGTCTAAGATCCAAAAGAGGTATTCAATTCATATGGAGAGTGCTTTGCTAAACCATAAAATCAATTAAAAGCAAAACCAAAACAGTCTTCCTAACAAAAATTACACATGCCAAGTATACGGAAATAACATCATCCAATATTTGCAGGGATTTGCTTTGATTTTTCATTTACTAGCAAACACAATGTGATATTGTTCTTCCACTAATACAAAGAATTGTCAGGTACGAGCAGGTGAATGCCACAATACTTTCCTGGGAGAACAAGAAGAAAGAAAAGGCCCAAAAAAGACTTCGAAAAACAGAGGTTTGCTTCATTTACTTTTTTGTAATCCAACTCAAATTTTTCTCAGGAGCTGATAAGTATTTATTGGATCTGCAGAGTGACCTGGAGCGCATACGGTTAAGAGCCTTCAAACAATTTCATGATGATATGGTTGATATTGATCAGATTGCAGGGGGAGCAAAAGCAAAGGCAGCAGAAAGGCAAAGAAATGAAGAGTTCAAGGCAAAAGAAAAGGCAAATACAATCAGAAAAACGGGAAAGCTTCCTCGGGCATGTTTCTGCTTTTAAATCCACCAGTTATAAAAAGTTACCTGTTCCAGAAAAGAGCACTAATCTTCTGTTGCTACAAAATGTATACGAACAGATTCTCAAGGATATGTGCAGACTAATACTGCTGGTATTATAGTGATCAATAGAGCACTGTTCTTTCTTTTATGATGCTTATTTTTCATGGAGAAAGCAGGAAGCAGCATTATTAAAGCTGCCAGAGAACTCGGAACTGGCTTCTCATAATCCTCGATCAACTTCTACCGAGTATATACTTCCCTGACATTTCTTACATACTTGAAGCAAAACAGAACTCAACTGATAAGCCAACCAATTATCTAGACCATCCTCCTTCCTCTCTTCTTACCTTTTTCTATTCCTTGTCCCCGCAAGCGAGAATGCTCAAGGAACATGAGCAAGAAATACAACCCCATTACAGAATTTCAAGTGTAAAAAAATTGCACCAAAAATTGAAACTTTGACACGGCCTTCTTGTTTAATTTTTAGGGAGATAAAACAAACTACCGACAACCAGATAGATGAAGTAGGACAGTAATTTAATGATGAGTAAAATCAAAAAATTGATAAGTGTTATTGTAGCAAAGAAATCCAAGTCCAAACAGACAGAGTGGATAGAAGTAATACTGTAGCCAACTACAATTAGTTTACAACAAAACCTTGGTTGAATTGACAAGTAGTTTGCAGCTACCAGCTGATACACAACGCTTTCTTTATCCATTTTTTCTTTTATTAATTGAAGAAGAATGCTGAAATTAACAAACCAGCAAAAAAGGAAACACTTGAAGCAAGTCATTTGTAAATTTCATAAAGATTACAGGACACAACATGTAATTGTTAGAGATTCAGTATACCGGTGGGTGGGGGCAAGAACCCTTCTTGGGTTCTTCTTCACAAGCTGAAGCAACAACAGCAAAGAACGAGGGAATACGGGAGGGTTTAGGGAGCAATATCCCCTCTAATTTATTGGCCGCCCTCGGTTTATAAAGGGAAGGAAGCATATATTATACTAGCACCTAATTCATATGCCTCGAATTCTGAGAGCATCTCTACAAAGAATATCCCTGCCCTATGGGTAAACGAATAACAGACATAACAAAGACGCAGTCACAACCAGCCAAAAAAAATTATTGGCCTGCATGCCACCATTGTACTTGACAGGCATGCGAAAGGTATGCAAAAATGGAACAGTGTGATGAGAAAAATCAAAACGTTCTCAGGATGCAAAGCAAGATTTCATGCGAGTCCAAGTAGAAGGGAGGGGGGGAAATGCAATTTAGAAATACGAATGCCAAAATAGTGCATTTTTCCCAAATCCACTCCAGTATATTGGGACCATTAAAAGATCAAAATTATATGCTAAATTCCCTCAATAATCGTTCTAAGAACAAATGAACCACTCTCGGAGTGAATAAGGAACGACTAAGACATCTTAACAACTCTTTGATTAAGCCAGCCATAATCAGGCTTCTGCCAAGCATTTATGGAAATTCTAGAGCTTCCGACAGCCAGCCAAACAGTGAAAGAGATATGCGAAGGAAGTAGAGCTGGATCAAGACATACAACACTACTTGAACTACTATCGAAATGCCAGTGAAGTGAATACTGAGAAATGACAGGGCTGCAAAATTTCTTGGATTCTCTGAAATGAGGAGCCAACAGAACATCTCAAGAGGCTATCTCCTTCACCAGCCTCGCCAAAGTGGGGTATGCAAAGTACAATACCACGAAAGATGGTAGTGCAAAAAGAACTGTCACTAACAAGTAAAGAAGTACAATGACAGCACTGATAGGTACCACAAAAAGAACAATCAGTAGAAATATGATGACCAGTGGAAACTTCGTTGTGAAGTCAAGAAAATAATCCAGAGATTTGTGAAGAGAAGAGTGGTTCCTCTCTCCATTTCTGCTACCACCATCTCCATTAAAGCCCAATTGACCCTGTCCCTGATTATATGTGGCCCTACCGAGGCTACTGTTGCTAAATTGATGTCCAAAGATTAAATTTCCTTTCGGAGACCAAATTGGTTGATTGTCATTAGTGCAAAGGGAGGAACTAAACTTCACCCTGTCACCGTTCAATTTTTGAACCATCCAGAGGAGAAAGAAATTCTTGCGAGGGAACTTCAGACTCCCCTCATAGACTAGTCGGAATGACAGCAACTGACACCAGGGGCAGGAAACAAAGAATGGAATCCTTATTTTTTGCATAGAGAATCCCAACAAAGCACACTGAAGCCCCAAGACACAGTTTTCGCAGAGGGAATGACCACACCATAAGACATAAGGTACATTCTCAACAATGTTGAAAGATTCCCAGCATATTGGGCATTCAAGTCCTTCTTCCCCGCTAACATTTGAACACACCTCGTCATCTGAAAACTCTAAATTAGACCGATTTGCCTCTTTTGAGCTTTTCTTCAGTCCGATAGAAGTGAGGGCATTCGATGCAAACCTCCACATCATCCTGGACCAAAAATAAATAAATGCAGTAACCGCTAAAACTGCTGAGATCGAGCCATTTATCCTGTGAGAAAAACAGAGTCATAATCCAGAATGTTAAATTTTTTCGCATCAGGCATTAATCAACACCGTTTTGTTCCAAAAATGAAATCTGAAAAAGAAAAAAAAAAAAACGTTTTAAGCAAGATATAAGATCAGGAATGCATTTGTCCACGTGCTTTCATTGAGATGAACAAATAAAAGTTAAACTCTTGAGCCGAATTCAAGGCAAAAATGACACAGCTTCTATCTTTACAAAAGATTCTCTCAAACTCAAAGTATATATAATTTCTGCAGAATTCACCTACGTTGCTTGTTTTTACTTTGCCTACAGTTTAAGTAACCAAGTCCGATTTGAATACGAGAGGGAAAAAAACATTTTATCATTTGAAATCATTCCAATCTAAATAAGATCTTATATCCAATCAGTTTACATTGATCAAATTACTTTAAATTTCCATAAGATCATGCAAAAAAAAATTATAAGCATGAAAAAACAAAATCCTTGACATAGATTTACGCTCACAACTGCAATATTAAGCATTCGTTAAAAAACCTCAAAACGACAATGCGCCATAAATGCAAGGAATTAAAAAGATTGACAGAAATCTGGAAATTTCCTATAGAAATTGGGTACTGCATTATTGAATTGTGATGAATTGCAAAACAATGGGGGGATATAAGCGAAATTACCTTTTAGCAATTGCAATTTGGAGGAATTAGGAGTGGGCAAGAGATCCAGAGAGGAAGAAAATTATCTCCCCCCCCCCCCCCCCCCCCCCTCTCTCTTCCCCCTTCACTTGGTGGCTTTCTGTTGCCGCTGCTCCTTGTCCTCGGCTAACGTTATAAGAAAATGGAAAAGAAAAAAAACAACACAAAATCAAACTGCGTCGTTTCCTACCCAAAAGTTTCGGAGGTCAGGCCATCTGATTTAGAAATTACGTCCGTTGACTGGCGCTCCGCTTCCTATCATCTAGAATATAAGAAAGGATTATTTTGAATAAATGCATCGATGATCTTTTATCCGGAGAATGTGATCACCGTTTATAATTCTTATTGGGTTTAACTTCTCTCGTGTAAGCCATTGATTAATCTATCTAAATAAAATCTCACCATGGTAATATGCTTTCTCCCTTTTGTAATGCATTATTTTCTGCATTATTTAGATTAAATTTTAAAATAAAAATAGAAAAAATAATTTAGGCATTTTTACTGTTTTTTAGTTAAAAAAATTAATTTAGGCATTATTACAATTAGCAACCATCTAGTTCAGCCATTACATCGAAACCACGGCGCGCAAATGAATGATTCACATATTATAAAACCAACCGATTCAAACCAAAATGAGTCCTATAAATAAACCCAGTACCAATAACAAACAATTGAATTTCTATTGAGAGGAAATTAAAAGGTAAAGCCCATCAAAATTTCAAATTTCAAAATTTATTGTAAATTCAAATTATATCGTGTATTTTTCTTCTAGTTTGAAAGTTTACAAGTTTTACACACACACAACCCAATTATCATTTTGCTTCTAATAATATCAAATTGAATCTGTTGCTAAATCCATGCTATTTTTCGCTCCATTATTACCTTTCTAATAATGCCTTTCATCCTGAAATTTTAAAACTTGAGTATTCGTGTTATTTTTAGACAATGAAATTAACTAAATTATATTAAAAATAACTTTTATTTAATTTAACAGACGATCAATTTAATTAAATATATTAAAATAATTTTTAGGTAATTTAAATTTAAATGAGAATAAAGTTGGGAGCTAAGTTAAAAAGATTCTTTATATTAATTTCATTTTTTTTCTTGATTTTTTTTTGTGTTTTTTCAACTTACCATTGTGGTCTTTAAATCTATCAAATTGAATATTTTATATCAAAATAATTTTTACACAATTTAATTTTAAATTTCAATTAGATAAGAAATTAGATTAAAAGGTTTTTTTTTGTCAATCTTAATATTTTTTTTATTAATTTTTTTTCCATATTTTCTTTTACCAATTGATTAGATTGCTTTCAAACATGTTGAGTTGTTAGAGTAATAACAGGTAAACTTTAATATGATAAAATTTTAAATTTTATTTAAATAAAAAGTTGAATAATTTCTTTTTTACTAGTTAAGTTTGATAATAATATTAAATAATTCTATATGATATAAATATTTTAAAAAAGTTTTAATTTGATCCCATGCACGAATTTATTAAACTAATATCAACTATAAACTAAGTATTTTATTAATTAATTTCTAGAACCTTCCATTTGCCCCCTAAATGCACTCCTTCGAAGTTCAAAAACCCAAATCACTCTTAATAGCTTTAGAATCTTCACAGAAAAAGGTGAATAAGCTCCATGAATTTTTTAGTTACGAGTTATTGATCCGAAGAGAGAAGAAAACAAACAAGTATCAAAAGGAGGAGAAAGAAGAAACGATTGACTGTGGATAGCTGCAAAAAGTCGCTTGTAGTCGTTTATTGGTACACAATAATGATGGATCCATTTGTTTTTGACACCACGACATTGCATGAGATTAAAGTGGGTCTTAACGCCTTATAGAGGATCTTAACAGCATAGATGATGGGTTGGTTATGACGACAAAATAGAGACAATTTTTTATAAAGACCAGAGGTCAGGGACTGATTCGTGATTCACTGTGCAGTAATTTTTTTTTTTTATATTTTAGACTAATGGCAATGCATTAATTTTTATAGTTGTGGTTTTAAAAAAATAATTTTATAAAAAATATTTTTGATTAAAATTGATTTAATATTTATATATATCTAATTAAAATTATGGTTAAAATTAAAATCAAATAAAAAATAATTTAATATGTTTAGTTAAATATATTTTTAAAATTAAGGTTATAAAATAATTAAAAATATATATATTAATATCAATTATTTTTAATTTAAATATTATAAATTTAACTATCACAATTATATCATTAAATAAATAATATTTCATATCAAATATTTTTTATTATTATATTAACTTATCTATAATTTCATCATATATAAAATTCATATGATACAAATTATAATTTTCATGATATTTTTAACATCCAATAAAATTAGGTAAAATATTATTGAAAATAAAATTAAAAGATCAAATTCTATAATACTATGTTATTATATGATATTAAATATTAGTTTTCCAAGTGAAATATAATTTTAAATTTAATGAACAGTATAAATATTATTCACTTATTAAAATAAACAATATTTAGATAAATTATTTACTCGGCAGACATGAGAAGCAACTCTCAGCTGCTTTGTAGAACCAGCGTTTCAATTGAAAAAAATATATGGATTCACACTAACAATGAGTTACATTTTAATGTTATCAAACATAATATTTACACAATGAATTTTAAAAATAGAAACGTAAACAAACATCTTCCTTAGAAGTCGATCACAACAACCCGCTGACTCTGACTCTGTCAACACCCATCAGGTACCATATGGTGCGACTATTTTTCATCTCTAAGTTCTCCAAGAAGTTAGCTGTGATAACGAACCGAAAATTTCAGAACAAAAACCAGATATATAAAACTAGAATATTAAATTAAAGAGTGACAGCATACAAGACGCAACATATGATCAAGCTCCACTAGTAAATCAAACACATCAGTACATATAACACACACAGAGGATTAGGATTGAAATTTAAAAGCCACGTAGCTAAGCACATTAATTTATTCGCACAAACGTGATTCCAAGATACATAGTCTACTTGAAGAATCCTTGAGCCATCTTGAAAGCTCCCCCGAGCCCACTTCCAGACTGGTCATCGTCACCACGAGTTGAAGGCGGGGCTGACGATTCTTTTTTGTCAACGGGAGCTGTGTCGCCGGAACCAGTAGTGCTCGGGGTGGCGGTGGGCAGGGTATTAGAATGGTACTGGTGGAGATAAGTCTCAGCCTTTTCTAATAGCTGGCCCATGCCTTTGTCTTGATCCAGCTTTCCGTACTTAGAGGCAGCTTCAAGAAGATCTTCTGCAGCACCAGCAACTTTGGCCCTGTCTATTTTTTCTCCTTCCTTGCCGAACGAGGATTGAGCCGCCCCAGCCACTAGCTTGGCACTTGAGAGAAGCTCAGACGTAGTGGGTTGACGGTCATGCCCAGTTCGTTGGTCCTTGGGAAGTGAATCCATGGATATTGTCACTATTAGCTAGGAAACAGCAGCGAGAATCAAGAGAGGATTGCAGATAATTTTCTTGTTTGGATAACTGGATAGACTGTAGAGGTGCAGGGATTGGATTTATTTATAAGTGTGATGATATTGCGAATGGAAAATGGGTAGTTCAGATATAATGACATTGATTGTGGTGGTAAAGGATGTAGGGCCAATCTAATCAGTGAGCGAGTTTCTTGGCATCCTATGTACACTTTCAGCGTTGGGGCCGCGTTTACTTCTTGGTTCATCGAGCAACAGCGAGAGCCAACTCGATATTGTGTCGGCAGCACGTTTGTGGCGTATATTGCAAGTGATAATGTGAATCTGTGATGGTGAGTGAAGTGTCTCCGTCTCGGGAGATCAGGGGCCCCTAAGAATTTTTAGCCCCTATTGTATTACTTGATTCTCAAATGAGTACCAAACGTTTTATACATTTCTCAATATGGTTCTTGTATCCAAGTTTGTTAAGTTTCCCGTCAAGTCATATCCACCATGATCCTGTTTTATTGCATAGAATATGCACATTGGGTGAGAGATATTGACGTATATTAATGAGAGTATCTAATTGACAAGTGTGTGAAACATTGGGGATCTAATTGTAAAGTATTTTATTTTGAACGGGTTTGTACATGGAAAAAGTTAGAAACCCAAAATAACCTCCAAAAACATATAAGCCTTCCAAATAACAAGGAGCAAAACCATAACTAAATTATTAAAGTACATAGTATAAACACCTACAATCCAGGTGTTTTCCTGGTCTCTTTGTTACTCATTCAGTAGTGTAGTTTAGTTTTTAAAATGTTAATATTTGGTTCAGGGTCTCTTATTCGAGCCTGTCACTTTTTGAATATTTTTCATTAAATTGAAGATGCCTTTTGAATCCAACTTTCAGAGCTAGAACTTTTGTAACTAATATATGATAAATAACAAATATATATATATATATATATACTATTTTTTTATAATAGGTAAAAAACAAAATATTCAAAAAATACAAGCATTACCTCGCGCTGGGGACAATCAAAGATTTTTTTGCGCTCAGCTCAACCTTACATGCGTGATTTGAGCCTACTCTCATTTACTTATTAGTTATTATCTCATATTAAATTTATTATATAAATATTTTATTTGTTCAGTATAAAATAAAAAACTCAATATACAAACTCTAGATGAAAATCTCGATTTTTTAATGTGTGTGTATATCTTTTAAAAAATTCTTTATTATTTACAACAGTAACTACACTTACACCCCTAGAATGTTGTCGCAAGGATGACAACATTCTGTGATGTCGTTAGAATGACCACATCATTAAATATTGACTTGAGATTCTTCAGCCCAATAAGATGGCCAATGCTATTGAACCTTCCATGATCAGTTTAGTTCATTACCAGTCTTCAATAGTATTGATTTATCGAGTCTCCGTTTCATATGACAGCCGGTACACCCCAGAGGAGTGGCTCCTGAGAACACGGGGGGGTTGGTTTTCTAGCTGTGAGCTACAAGATGGACAAAGCACTCTGTGTTCTCAGGTCACCCCTTTGGGGCACCCTGTGGACATGGCATCATCTGCTTTTTATCCCTTGTTCTTCATAATTCTGCTTATTTATCCCTTGTTCTTCATAATCTATGAATTATATGTCAACATCTAACATGCTTGTTCGTCTGTTCAGGAGAAATGAAGTTGAGAATCATGCTAGACTGTCTCGTGTTGCATCATCCTCACCACAGGTAAAAGTTGCAAAGCAGCTAGCAAGCTTGATAACGGAGGGGTGTGGATATATGATCCAACAAATGTTCGGACACTGCTGTCAAAACCCTCATGACTTATTTTCTTTTACTGGATAAAAAGTAATCTAGATCTGTCTACAATGCATGCCGCATTTTACAGTCAACCAAAGATCAGCTACACGTGGGCATTTAAAGCTGTATTTTTTTTTTTAATGTTTATTTTGATTAGCAAGTGAGTGTATTCCTAGCATATTATACGAGTTTGAATCCTAAATGTTAGCCATTAAAAGGTTTTTTCCTTTTTCTTTTTTTCTCCTTGGTGAAATCATTACTTCGAATGTGCCTATAACTCCACTAGCAAGAGACTTATATTTGTATGTTAAAGTTGAATAATATAAGATTATTATTGAGATTTCACATAATAACTTAAAATATAATTAGGCTGGCATGTTAAATTTTCAATTAAGAATCTAGTTATCTTTATTTTTTAATTAAAAAAATTCATTGCAAATTAAAACAATGTCGCCTTTACTAGTTCAAGTTTTTGAATTTTGTTTCATGTTTAAAATGGCTACTTTTTTAATTTCTGGAAGGAAAATATCGTCACTATTGATCCAAGAAAAAACCTGAAAATGCAATATAAGTCTCTATTTATTTGAGCTACCTTTTATGTTCTGGAAAAAGTAGCTCAAACAATTTGAGCTACTTTTTACCTTCATCGAGACTACCAGGACGACGGTGTCGTGAACTAAAAGGTAAGAGTTTTTCTTGTTATTATTAAGGGCTTATGAAACAAAGAAATAGAACCACTTGCAGCTCGGTAATAGTTTATCGACAGCCGCTTGGAATAAAAAAATTACATGAAAAATAATATTTAGATTATTGTAATTTTTTTAATCAAAATTAGTATAATTGTTAAAACTTAAAAAATTCTAATATAATTACTTGTTTAGTCCAAATTTTAAATTAAATTATATAAAAATTATTCTAACATGATTTTATTCACCGAATAAATTTTAAGAAAAAACAACACGATACTAAATAATAAAATTAAGTAAAAATTATATGAAATGATAAAAATTTTAAAAAATAATAAAAAAAAATCAAGAAAAATTTAAAAACCCTAAAAGAAAATTAAAAGATAAAAAAAAGTTTCCCAAAAAAAAAGAAAATTAAAAGATAAAAAAAAGTTTCCCGAAAATTTTTTATATTAATAAGATAAAAATATTTATTATTAATTAAATATTAAAAAATAAAATAAAATATTATATTAAAACATATAAATTAAAAAAAAAACTTGAATAATTAACAAGAAAACCACGAGCTTGTTAAAAAAAGCTCACGAACATGGGCTTGATAGAGGCCTATATACTTAGGCTTTTATTTCTTTTTTTTTAAAAATATACTTAGGCTTTTATTTCTTTTTTTTTTTTTAAAAAATACATAAACAATAAGAAAAACATTTTTGCTCACATAAAACTGTTATCCTAAACAAAATTGTATTTTATTAACTAAGAGCATCTTAAACAAAATGCTATTTTATCATTTCTCTTACCAAAATGCCATCCCTACATGTATGGTAAAAATACTAAAATAATATTCATTACAATAATGTTATTTCATTAATTTTTTAAAATCTATATTTTTAAATATTTTTTTATAAAATTATCTTAATTTTATAATTCATGTTATGTGTTTGACAAGTTAATTTGGATTAACTCAAATTATTTTTTAATTTAATATTAAATTAATTAAAAATAATCTATATTGTTTTTAAACATGTCAACTCAACATATAAGTATATTAAAATACACATAGCTCTTCTAAATGGTTTCTTACAATTGCCGTGCATATAAATAAATAAAAAATTATATTTATACCAATTTAATTCTTCTAAATATAGCATTATTATAGATGCTCTAAATGATTCATATAACATATTCATGTTTTTAACTGTTAATTTAAACAATTAAACCAACCTCATACCTTTTAACTGTTTCAGTAATGGTTTTACAAGGGCGAGAAAGAAAGAAAGAAAGAAAGAAAGGTATAGGTTTCAAGTTGCATCTTTATTGGTTTGCCCTTAGAATTGAAATAAAAATGGAGATAGTGAATCTGTAATTTATTCATTTACTTGTGTGTAAAGATTTCAAGAGATGGAGTTGGTCTTGCTTTTAAATTTCTTGATATGAGATGGTAGGGCTTCTGGCGTTTTGCTGTGTTGTATCATTAGTTTTTTAGCTCATGGATGCAAGTCACAGTTTTTTCCTATTTCCATTTAGAATCATGTACGATTATCCAATCACGAATTTGGACAGGCCTTCTCTTTCGGCCCACTGACGCGTTGCTCATTATCACTTCTATAATCTCTCCTACGTCTGTTTACAGTTTAAGCACCACACCCCAAAAGGAGGAGACTCAAAAACCCTTAAAATCCCCATAAGAACGCTCCAATCCCCCATCAAAAAGAAATAATTAATGGACATGGACATCGATCCTCCAAGCCAAATCAAAGACAAAGACCTTTTCAAGGCAGCAGAGACAGGCGATTCTTCGACATTCAAATCCCTTCCACCAGAACTCCTCTCCAAAGCCCTCTCTCTCCAAAACGACGACGGCCGCTCTGTCCTCCATGTCGCCGCCTCTTCTGGACCTCTGAAATAGTTTTTCGCATTTCAATAACAATGGGAATGTTACCTTTTAGGAGCTGATGTTAATTTGAAAAATGATGGCGGGCGCGCTGCTCTTCACTATGCTGCTAGCAAGGGATGGTTGGAGATTGCTCAGCTTTTGATCTCGCATGGTGCAAATATCAATATCAAAGACAAGGCTTGTAACTTCATGCATCTAGTCTTTAATCTTATATTATAATATTACTAGCAGCACATGTGCACGTTATGTGCTGATGGGTCGGTTCAAAAGCAACGGACTCTCTTGTAACTCATGTGCTGTGCATGATGCATTTTAGGTTGGTTGTACTCCGTTGCATCGAGCAGCAAGTACAGGGAACTCAGAGTTGTGTGAACTCTTAATCGAGGAAGGAGCAGAGGTTGATGCTGTTGATAAAGCTGGTCAAACTCCTCTCATGAATGCAGTTATTTGCAATAACAAAGAGGTAAGTTTGATCAGAATTACTTGAGAAAGAGATGCTTACATTGTATGATGAACTTTCCTTAACGATCTGGTTACTACCTATAAAGCTTCTTTCATTGTTCATCTGCCATGTGATTTGTACATATCTTGTTTGGCTCCCTCGATCCCTAATCTCAACCAGTGCTATTGAGCATTCCGGGCCCCTGCTATGTGTATACCTTCATTATTGTATTAATTTGTATCTTGTAAGGTTTGGTAGTAGATTGTAAGCTGGATGAAATACCACATAAAAAACAGATTAGGGAGATGGAACTTTTTGTTAATCTGTTTTTATTTTTTTATTGATCCTTTCCATTTTATTGTCTGTTCTTTATATTTACTAGATTTTCCTGCCTAAAGATCAGAATTTTTTTTCTCCCCCTTTTTTTTTAATCATTTTCTTTTCACCGAAAAGGGTCTGTGGGAACCTTGTCCTTCATAATGGAGCAAATTAAATGAAAGTTGAGATTGGTTTGGCCAGTGAATCCATTAATGTGATACTACAGTTACTTTGGTTTCTAATGTCTCCTTGAGCCAGTCCAGCAAACCATGACAATATTTTGTAGGTGATATCAATAGATTTCATTTACCTGTGAAATAGATTATGCACAATCTAAATCAGGCATTGATTATCTTACCCGACTATACATCTGCTATGCCTGATTCCTGTGGATTTCTACATTTCAACTATCTTCTTGTTGTCATCTTAGTGGCAGGTTATCTTACCGTATGCTTTGTGCTTATGTTGACTATTTGCCAACTTGACTTGGCCAAGTTTCTTGTTGCCCAATATGGACTCATGAACAATCAATTGATGAGAGTTAACTAAACTAGACAGTCTTAAATTGTCTTGTAATTTTTTGTTTTTATCTGAAAGCCTATTAAAATCTGTGTTTGGTTGGTTTGTAGGTGGCTCTCCTTCTAATTCGACATGGAGCAGATGTGGATGTGGAAGACAAGGAAGGATACACTGTACTGGGTCGAGCTTCGGAAGACTTTAGGCCAAGTCTGATTGATGCTGCTAGGACTATGCTTGAAGGATGAGTTTGGATACTCTAGGATGGAAGTTTGTCGAATTTTCAAAGTGGCTGGGTTATGCATCTTGAAGAAAAGTGTTTTGCGGATGACTCCACTTGCAGCTAAATAGAAACACAGAAAAATAATTGACAGTCTTACAGCAGCTTAAATTACCAAGCGCCATCATTCAGACCTTTTTTGTTCTGTAGTTTTTCTGGCTATGTTTTCAACAGATGAGAGTTGCTCTGTGGTAATCGCATTCCCAGTTGGCTAGTTTGCCTTTTTGGCTTGTTACAAGTTTTTTACTGCTTCTTTCTTTGTTTCTGTGAATGTTGCCAACCAAAAAAAATTGAAATTAGCACTTAGAGATCCAATATACTTAAAATTCTAGGCAGGGCAAATTAGCAGAGGTACAATGAAACCATTGGAGGAGATTGCTTAGCGTGTAAACTAATCAGGCAGCGTTTTTGTGTATGCTTAAGGGCTTGCCTGGGATTGATAGAAATTGTTTATTGAAGTTTTTTTTTTTTTGAAAATATATTAAAATAATATTTTTCTATTTTTTAAAATTTATTTTAAATATCAACAATTTAAAAAAAAATGCAAAAAAAAACGCGCACACCTTCGTAAATCGTAATCCCAACGAAACAATTTCGTGAAATGAACTAGCTCGTTGAAAATCACAAAGAGAAAACTTAAATTTGAAGCGAAGACCTACCACATCATCATCTGACATGTCACATTCTAATTGGGTAAAAGAGAATGAATTACCGTTCACACACACACTAAACTTGATCCCTCGTGTCGCGGTTTTGCCCCACAAGTTGAATCAACGAGTCCCTGACACGAAAGCTTTCTTATTGAATTTCAGTTTGGTTAATATCGACCGTTTGTTTCCTTCCCCTCCCTCTCCTCTAACAAGTTATAAAGCCTTATCTATCTCTCAAAACGCAAGTGAGGAGAGAATGAAGACCCTCTCCCAACCTCTCTTTCAGATTTCATCCATTTCTGTGAATGTTGCCAACCAAAAAAAAAATTAGCACTTAGAGATCCAATATACTTAAAATTCTAGGCAGGGCAAATTAGCAGAGGTATAATGAAACCATTGGAGGAGATTGCTTAGCGTATAAACTAACCAGGCAGCGTTTTTGTGTATGCTTAAGGGCTTGTCTGGGAGTGATAGAAATGGTTTATTGAAGGTTTTATTTTTGAAAATATATTAAAATAATAATTTTTTTATTTTTTAAAATTTATTTTAAATATCAACAATTTAAAAAAAAAATTCAAAAAAAAGCGCGCACACCTTCGTAAATCGTAATCCCAGCGAAACAATTTCGTGAAACGAACTTGCTCGTTGAAAATCACAAAGGGAAAACTTAAATTTGACGTGAAGACCTACCACATCATCATCTGACATGTCACATTCTAATTGGGTAAAAGAGAATGAATTACCGTTCACACACACACTAAACTTGATCCCTCGTGTCGCGGTTTTGCCCCACAAGTTGAATCAACGAGTCCTTGACACGAAAGCTTTCTTATTGAATTTCAGTTTGGTTAATATCGACCGTTTGTTTCCTTCCCCTCCCTCTCCTCTAACAAGTTATAAAGCCTTATCTATCTCTCAAAACGCAAGTGAGGAGAGAATGAAGACCCTCTCCCAACCTCTCTTTCAGATTTCATCCACCAAATTCATCGTCTGTGAGAACCCCAAGATCAACCATCGAAAGAGAATAGAAACAAGACTCGGGTTCAATGAAACGCCGAAGAATTTATCTTGGTTTGCTTCTTTACCATCTTGCCAAGTGACTCACAAATCTCTTCCTTTGGTTGTTTCAGTTGCTTTGCTTCTCTCAGCAACTCCAGGTAATTTTTTAAATCTATTCTATTCTGTTCCCGTGTTTTATGTTTTCTCTAGCTTCTAGCTAGCAGTATTCTGACCCTTGTATATGCTTGCAAATTTTTTTTCACGATGACATGCAACATTTGATTGATTGTTGAAAGAATTGTGCTCGAACAAATTGCATGGAAACCCTGCTTGCTTTTGCTAGTCATGTAGATTTCAGGAAATCATTTTAAGGAAGTTGCCTAGGCCTGCTGGGGAACTAACGAATTCCTCAATATGAAATGCAATTTTGTTGGTTAGAAAAGAGGAGGTTACTTTATGGATGATTGCAATTGTCATTGCATCACATCTTTAATTCTCCGTCAGTGCATTAGTTTGTTGAAGGATTTTGAAACTTTTTGGCATTTATTATGGGACTTTGTGAAGAATAACTGCCAAGCAAGAGCATGTTTGATCATCGGTGCTTCTGGGTTTTGCAGCTAAAGCTGGAATTATGTCGGGATTTTCTGGAATAGAATCAATTCCTGGTCCCCAGTTACCTCAAATTGACTTTCTTAGCCGTTTCAATGGTTTGTTCTCTTGTAGTGATTATATTACAACTTCCAAATTTTTAATGCTTTGACTTGACAACCATTTTCAAGTTTTATAATGAACTGTCATTCTTTTGCAGAAGAAAACCAGAAGAAATACGCAGAAGCTGATGAGAAATTCAAATCATCTCCCATTCTCAAGGAGCTACTTGAGCGATCCAAGCTGAACAAAGAAAAGTAATTCAAAACTATTTTTTAATTTGGTTTCATGCTTATTGATATGCCGTGCTTCAATCTAATGGAGCTAAAAGTGGATGAGCTCTGCATGAGCTTGAGAGCTACATGTGTCATGCCATGCCCTTTTACTAGCAAGGCTAATGCTTTTACAGGACCTCTGGGTAATTCACGTGTAAAGAGTGGCCCTTCTCCGCAATCTTCATTCTACTTCAGTGGAAAGAAGATGATGGAAAAAAAGAGAGAGGAACTGCTCCATTCACACTACTAGTATTGGTATTTAGAAGTGAATTTTTATGACAAATGAGTCAGGAAGCAAAGCGGCAGTAGGTTTAAAACCTGTTAGGCCATAGCATTTTAGCATATCATTATGCATATATCAATACTCCAGATTAAACATAAATTTATCATGGCCTACTGATTTTACATGTTATTGTGTTATGTAATGTTCAGAAACCGCCAAGAAATTCAAGACAAGTATTGCATACGTGGGGCAGAATGGGGCGTTGGAGATTGTTCAGCAGAAGGCATGTCACCAGAGGATAGAGAAAACTTCATCGCTATGCTAAAGCAGAAGGCAGGAATGAAATAGATGTAGCCATCAATTCTAGTGAATGCTTTCTTGAGTGTTGTCTTGCTCTAGTTATTTTTCCAAGCATGTATGGTTAGATGTCTGTTTTCACATTGCAACGTCAATAGTAGCAGGTTTTGGATTACTTCCATAAAACAGTAACTTTTATGTTATATTTTCAGTGTATTTGATGAAATAATTTTGAAAGAGCACGCATGCAGTTTTTTTCCCCTTCTGATCTGACGTTGGATTGCTACTTTCTTCGGGGAAAAACGTCCATTTGTAAAATCTTTTGGAAAATTTCCGAACTTTTATTACAAATTGCTAAAGACAGAAGCTATCTTTTATCAAAAAAAGAAAAAAAAGAAAAGAAAAGAAAAGACAGGAGTTGTCTCTTTCCATAATGGACCCAGTAAAGCGCTTCCAAACTTTGAAAACACTTGCACCAATGAATGTTCTGGTCATGTTTTTTCATTTCTAAATAAAAAGGCATTTTCCCATTTTCAACTCTTATATAAAGGAAAAAATTGATTTTTAAAGTGTTTGAAAGTTTGATGTTTTTGTTTTTTAATGTGTTTTAAAAGTGAATTTTATTTTAAAAATATTAAATTAACAATTTTTTAATAGTTTTTATATGCTGAAGCTAAAAATTTTAAAAAAATATTTTAATATATTTTTAAATATAAAAATATTTTAAAAAACACTTTCCACCAAAATATATACATGCACTTCGAATCCAAAACGACATATTTTCTGTAAATATATTAGTTTGGATGTGGCCCATCAATATTCTCACTATTACCAAAAAAAAAAGATTATATATCTTATTGGCCATAACTTTTCAATTATCTCTTATATCATTTTAGCCAAATTTTATTGGCAAAACCAAGTACAGTATGAATAGTATTCGAACCGTGTTTTTTTAAAGTTTTAATTTTTTTATTAATTTTTTTGATAAAATAATATTAAAAATGATTTTTATAAAATAAAAATAATATATTATTTTAATATATATATTTTTTAAAAAAATTACTTTAAATTACAATTATTAATACAGAAACCCTTAAATGTCATCGAGAGAAAGATGAAGGGGTGATTTTGATACATTTGAAATTTGACGTGAAGCTCCCCACAAAAAGACAAATGGTCAGATGAGCTAGCCATCTGCAGAGCTGATAGAACCAGCAATCATAATTAATCGTAAAACAAAACAACACCACACCATACCAGACCAGATGATTAATTAACCCAATAAATAAAATATTAAAAACCTTCTCCAATCCCTACCCTAAAAGGTACGTGAGTATATCTTCTCTCGGATTCATTTCCTTTCATATTTTCTTTGACGAGTCGATTAATTTCTGTCGCGGAATTTAAAAATTAGGTTTTCAAAGCACAAAACTTGACTTGGAGGTGACATTGAATGTCTTTGTCTTTTCTTTCAGCTTCAATGCTGTTTGTTGCTATCAATTGTCTTAATTAAGCCAAGTAGGTTGGGGATTTTCTGCTGTTTTGTTACCTATGAGTAATATTACCATGAATTGTGGAATTGGGTCACTAGGTTAGGTTATTTTCTTATTCAATTTTTAATGCAAATTTTACAAGGAATTTTAAGGAGTTAGAATGTAAAGCAAATGTGGTTAGGTCAAATTTTGCTAGTTTTGATAGGAATTGTGATCTTATTTTCATTTAGCTGTACATGTGATGATTTGGATTTTGAGTTTGATCTGATGTTTTTCTCTTTCAGGAAAATTATTTGATTAGTGTGATTTTGTGTTAAAAATTTCAAGTGGGTGGTTGTTGGGTTAATCATCCCAACAACTTCAGGAGCTGAAATTTTAATTGGTAGCTACAGAAAATGTACCAGCGTGTGCCTACAGCTGTGACAACCCGAGGTGGGTCGCCTACTGATAATGGGTATTCAGTTGTGACTTTGGATCAAGTTCCACGATGGAGTGATGCAGAGAGTAGATCTTCATTCAGTTATGATAATGAAGACCCTTCATTTACAAATTCATATTTCCCTGATCCTTTAACGGCTCATCCTGAGGGGGAAAGTAGTAGTTATGGGATGGTATCGAGATTTCCAGTTGATCATGAGATCAACTCGAAGATATATTTATGGAGGGGACACCCTTGGAATCTTGAGGTGGATGCTGTTGTGAATTCTACAAATGAGGTGAATGTTGCACACTCCCTTTTTTCTGGTTGAACTGCTTGAGCAGTGCTATCTTTGGAACCGATGACTGTTGCCTTTTTACCTGTTGTGCCTAAGTGATCTATGGTTATCTAGATTTGACATCTGTAGTTAGAGAGTGAAACATTTGAAGAAACCTTTTGCTACTTTTGCAACTGGTCTGGATAGCTATATGGTAGTGGAGTCTGGTTTTCGGTGAACCCTAATATAACATGAGAGTATAAACCAATGGTTTCCACGTATTCTACAATAAAATCTGAATCTTAGAACCTGCAATCTGAAAGTTTTTGTTCTGTGCTTGGGTTGTTGGGCTCATATCCAGACTTTTCCTTTCCCATTTTGGACCATGGAAAATCTTAAAAGCTTTTATTGAACCTGATATAATATGAGACATTAAAGTACCGTGATTGTTTTATCCTTGTCCTGTGGGGACACACTTGATATATGAGCTATATGTTTTGCTGACAATTTCAAGAATAGTTGGTTGTCTCTCAACTCAAAGTGAGCACCAAGCCAACTCATCATCTCAGCTCAGTGCATCCATTGCTAATTCGTGTGCTCTAGTGTGAAGATCCTTAGTGTGTTTGGAAGTGTGGTTGTGGTTACTTGTTAAAGTGTTTTTCACTCAGAAAAACATCAAAAAAAAAATATTTTTTTAAATGATTTTTGATATTAGCGCATCAAAATAATATGAAAACACAAAAAAAATATTAATTTGAAGCAAAAAATTAAATAAAAAAATTTTAAAGTGCTTTTAAAACGCAAAAACAAACAAGTAAATTGCATTGCTGTAGCATTTCAAATCTTTTTTTTCCTAATTGCATTAAGCTTTTTCACGGATATGAACACCAATAAAAGGAACCAGCAACTCACTTATATTATCTCTAATGTGCTTCTAATTGATGGTTTATAGAATCTGGATGAGGCACACAGCAGTCCTGGTCTGCATGCAGCAGCTGGACCTGGTCTTGCGGAAGAATGCATGACACTGGTATGCTATTGATTGTTTGCTGGCTGCTAATATTTGGCTATTTTCCTTTGATATGGAGGTTTTATTTCATTTTTTTAGCATTATTTACTGGGATTTTTAACGATTCAGGGACCATAAATATATGTACTGTTTTATCATGCAAAGATAGTTGATAAAAGTGATGCGAATGTCGCTGCACAAAATCTGTTATTCATATTCTGAGGCGAATTTAGACATGTTCAAGGCTTTTATAGTTGCTAAAGTTAGCTTGTTTGATTGTTAGGTGATTTTTATGGAGATAAGAAAATACGAGAGTGGAACTAACTTGATATGCATATTTGTGTGTCAGGGTGGATGTCGAACAGGGATGGCAAAAGTTACTAATGGATATGACCTTCCAGTTAGGTATGTATGCTGGCATGTTCTACTTGTTGATAATGAATCATTAATTTGTTTTTGCATTATATCACAAAAAATCCATGCTTGATGACTTGATTCTTGTCCGTCTAATCTTGTGTTCATCCTTCAAAAGCCATGCTCAATGACTCATGTCTTCCATACCTTACATATTGCACTCCTTGCACGTCAACTTATATTTTCCTTAATTTACTTTCCCTTTTTTGTCCTCAATGTTTTGTTAGCTAGTTGCAATTTCTTTCAAATTATTTGTTGCAATACATCAGGTTTTCTTTCTGGTAGCTTTGATTCTTAATTATTTTTTCTCAGGCTAACGTTTTACTTAATATTATGCTAGGAGAATTATCCACACTGTTGGTCCTAAGTATGCAGTGAAATATCATACTGCTGCAGAGAACGCTTTGAGTCACTGCTATCGCTCTTGCCTTGAGCTTCTCATTGAGAATGGGCTTCAAAGGTTGTTACTCCATTATTTTCTGGTATTTTGTTAATTTATTGTGCTCCTTTGATTTTCAAAAACATGGAGCTAATTTTTACTTGAAATACAATGCAGCATCGCCATGGGGTGCATATATACAGAGTCTAAAAACTATCCGCGTGAACCAGCTGCTCATGTGGCTATAAGTGAGGAATTTTTATTTCTGATGATGTCTGTGTTTGGATGGCTAAATGTTTCTTATGTGATTTGCTGTCATCTAATTAATTGTGTTTGGTTTTGTTCAGGGACTGTCCGGCGTTTTCTTGAGAAGCAGAAAGATAAGATTACAGCTGTTGTTTTTTGTACTACCACATCAACTGATACTGAAATATATAAAAGGTACTTCTATATTGTAGCTCCATTCTGTTGCTTAGAGATGCAAAAAGTGTCCAATCCAACTGAATGAGCCTTAGCCCAAACTAGCTAGTGCAAGATGCACATTCTGTCATTTCTTTAAACAAAATGACCATGCCTCAATTGTGACATTTCACATCAGTTATTTTTTTTCCATTATTTTTTTTCCATTCCAACAACCACTATTTTGTAAGGATTCCATCAGATGTGGTCATTATTCCCTTTTTCCCTTTTTCATTGTAGATTACTTCCACTGTACTTTCCTCGAGATAAACATGAAGAAGAGGTGGCCATCTCAAAACTTCCTGCTGATGTTGGGGACGAGAATGGTGAGACGATAATAGATGAACGCAAAATCAGAATAAAGCCTTTGCCCAAGAAAAATATTCCGAGACCTTCCCAACCTCCAGCGGAACTTCCTGTCATTGATGTTGGCTTGGTACGAAGGTTAGTTGACTTAATTGCAATACAAAATTAAACATTCTTGTCTTTGTTGTCTTCTTTTTCTTGTTTAAGATGGTCGCTTTTCAGTTTAGATCACTGCATTTAATTTCTTATTATTTGTAAATTTTGAATATCTGTGTTTAATTGGAATGAAAGTATAATGGCTAATTCTCAGGATTCTCTCAAAAAGAATATACTCATTCATGAAGAGTAATCTCATGTGGTGGTTCTTTGAATATGTCACTCACAGACATGCTCATCTGATCAATGTTGCTCCATTTTACAGGAATTCATCGTACTTGGATTCGTATTTGGATCCTGCCTTCATGTCCTTGATTAAGGATCCAGATCAGAGACGTAAGGAGCAATGGGAAAAGAGTGCACAAGCACAGAGTGGATGGAATTGTGCCAAAATGCTTGGATTCGGCAATCTTGGAGGCCCTCCATTGTCTGCTGCTGAAGAATACTCTCTTCATTCAAGATACCTAGCTAAAGCAAATTCTCTTAATCTTTCTGAAATTGCAGAAATGAAAATTGTGTAAGCATTTATATATCTTTATTTGCATGTGCTTTAGATTGTAATTCTTTTCTCCAAAGGTCAATTGTTTAAAAGTCTGATTGTCCATTGCATAATTTTATTCCAGTTGAACCAACACAATTGGTGTAGCGTTCATTGTTTGTGTCTATTAATTATATTGTTGCAGATCTTCTCACCATGAATTTGTCCACCTGGCCATGTAACTTTTGTGCAAATTGTGTTTCCTTCATTGTACAGTATTTGTCACTTTCATTAATGCTTAGTGCTCATAATCTTGGATTTCCTATAACTTAGTTTAGATATTTTCTTGCTACTTTAGTTACCGTGGTGGGGTAGATAGCGAGGGCCATCCTGTGATGGTTGTTGTGGGAGCGCATTTTTTGCTACGATGTCTTGATCTAGAGCGATTTGTGCTTCATGTGATTAAGGTAATTTGTTTATCTAGCTTATTATTCTCATTTATTAGCTTCTTGATCCTGGATCATACTCTCCATATATCCTTGTTCTGATCCTTTAATAAGTTTCATTTATCTGGTTGTTGGTTTAGAACTAATGTTATCTTGGTCCCTAAATTTCAGGAATTTGAGCCCTTGATACAGAAGCCTTATACGATTGTGTATTTTCACTCTGCAGCCTCTTTGCAACTGTGAGTAATGAAACTTCTGGCGATCATATTTCTACTCAATTCTGATTTTTTTTTTCCTCCTTATTTGTTCTAAATTCTTTAGCATTACCCCCCCCCCTTCAGGGGATGATGGTAACTGTTTGTTACCTGCCCTTTACTCAAGTAGATGTGCCTGGGATTTGGAAAGATCAGGATTTTCAAGTTCTTTATTTGAGTTTCTATGATTTTTATGAGAAGTTCATTTTCCTGAAACTTATCAGCTTTCCTCATTTTATAATTACCACTTTGACCAACAGTCAACCAGACATGGGATGGATGCGAAGATTACAGCAAATACTTGGTCGGAAACACCAGCGAAATCTGCATGTAAGCAATGCACACGTAATCTAACTTCATAAATGTATATATTTATGTTTGTACATTTGATCTCCTCATCCGATGTGTAGGCAATATATGTTCTTCACCCAAATTTTCACCTGAAGACCACAATTTTCGCTCTGCAAGTATTTGTTGATAATGTGGTATGTATTTTTATTTGAGTTTTTCTCTAGTAAAATTTGAATCTATTTTGTAAGTTTACTGCTTGAACTTGACCTCTAGACCTGGAAGAAAGTGGTATATGTGGATCGGCTTCTGCAGCTGTTCAGATATGTTCCTCGTGAGCAGTTGACCATCCCCGACTTTGTTTTCCAGTTGAGTTTTCTGCTTCTATTATGGTTCATATTCATCTATCTTTGATCATCAATTGGAGTTGTGGTAAATATATCGGAATGAAATTTGTCTACTCACCTGGTTATTTATGTTTTAGCTTTTAGCGTTTTGGTGCTGTAGATGCTTACCTACTGGCCCCAAAATGCAAAGAAATTGCAAACATAACTTTAGTGGGTTTCCTTAAATTTTAATTAAGAGAAGTTTAGTTATAGGATCAAATACCTTGCCATCTATTTGTGGTCCCCGCATTGTATATCCTCATCATGGTCTACAGTGGCAAGGATGGAATGGACAAGGGAAGTTTCTTACAATAACCTGACTGCATGATGTGGTGGATGCAGGCATGATTTAGAAGTGAATGGAGGAAAGGGTCTTATTGTGGACCCTAGAACAAAATATGTGTATCATCGACCGTAGGCGTTAGAGATACAGTTTCATCACGTGATTTTGCAATTCAGGTTGTGGCTCTTCAATTCTCTTCCCGTCGTACTCCTTTGAAGGTGCATTTGATGCTATCTATGTACAAATTGTATGGTTTCTTTTTAAAAAAAGAAAAAAAAATTGGGGTTGCATCTGGTGTTGAAACTTGTATAATAGCATCTCATTTGTTTATTTTATTTGTTGAGCAATGATTGTTTTTGAAGATGGAAATAAAGATAGTTCGTGCGCTGTCTTATCTTTGGAAGATTATCAATAAAATGTAAGGTGGTTGTATTTTCAGAGGTAAAGTAGAACATGCTTGGCATGGTTTATGAAGAATAACTTGATTTGAAGCCAGAATTCAAAGCAATTCTTCATAAATAACTTGTGAAAAACTGAATTATATTAGAATGATCTGAGTTATTGCTGCTATTATTTTGATGAAATGAGAGTATAAAATAGAATAAAGAAGTCAAAAGTCTTTAATTTGTTTTTTCATCAAAGCATAATCTTAACTCGGATTTTTAATCCAGAAGTTATTGATGGATTGGCGAACCCGAGCATCACAAGCTTCCCTTCGGAGTGGGTTGCAAGCTTTAAGGCGCCCGGAGGGACCCAAAAAGCAAATACACTAAAATACCCTTCTTCAATTCGTCCTCACAACTTCAAAACCCAAGTGTGGCCCTTTATCGAGTTGGTAAAATGGCGTGAACTTCTTGAATCGTTTCCCAGTAAAACTATGGAAACACGTTTAGAAATATCAAGAAGTGAGAAAAGGCAAAATTTGTGGAAGTGTGTTAAAAATTTTCTCATTTCTGGCTAGCTCATTTATGTGCTGTTATTTTGTTTTTCGTTTACAAAAAAAAAAAAAAAAAAAAAAAGAGTACCACTGTACCATCCATTCTACATATTAACAAATCTTCACCATTCGTGTTGCCTAAATTGTTTTCAAAGTAATACAAAACCGTGAAATTATATATATATATAAGCGTTGGATATGAAATATAATCCTGATATTTAATTATATACACATGAAGCCCCAACCACAAGCGTTACACGCGTCTGCATACCTCGACGCAGAGGATCACACACTATCTTCACTTGCTGAATTTTTTGAGAGGTCAGGTCTCTGCGGAAACTGGCCCATTTTCTTCCCCTGCGTATTTCCGGTGAGTTTTTTCCTCCAACCAGAACCGTTATTATTTTTGTTCAATGGTTAATTGGGTTATTTTGGAACCGCAGATGCAAATAGAGGACGGTTAGTTTACGATCTATAAGGGATTTCTTTACCTGGCCAAAAAAATGGTGCAAGGTGCGTCGTTAACTTGTCTAGCAGCTTCAGTAAGCCGTGGAGTTTATGGATTGACCGTACCGCAGTGGAGGAGGCATTCGAACCTACTGAGGAAAACTCATGCCGTTTCTGGGTTTGATAGCCAATGCCCTTTGCATCACTGCCTTCAAGGTTTACACTTTATGGGTAACCCTAACACATTAAAACGAAGAAATTTAAGGGTTGAAGCAGGATGGCTGTTCAACAAAGGGGGTGAGCAGGAGCTGGACGCAAGCTCTGAACGTAGTGAGAGTGCGAATGAAGATATACTGATTTTCTTTTTCCAGTTAGATTTGGCCACTCGAGTTCAGGTTTGCTAGCAGTCTTTTTGTTTAGATTTTTTATTTTTCATAAAAGAGTGGAGCATTTTGTTCTATCCCCTGGTTTTTGGGTTTTTTTTTTTTTTTTTGTTAATGCTCACAAGCTTTTTTTGGATGGATGTTGTGAAATTTGCAGTATGCTTTGAATGTGGAGCAGTATGACATTGCACAACAACTTAGAAACAAGCTTACAGAGGTTACATTCCATCTCCAGGCCTATTATAATTGATTTTCAATTGTGTTGTTAATTAATTTTCGCTGAAAATCTTCTTGTTTCATACAACTTTTATTTTATCTTATATTACTCAGTCATTGCTGGGACTTTTGGATTATGTTTTCTTACACTGAAATTGTGCATGTTTTTTCCTAACACCAATAAATATCAGTGTCCATGGAGAATAAGCTAGCTGGTAAATAGAGTTATCAAATGAATTTGCAGCATGCTGAATGAGTTCGCTTCTTGAAAGGTTGAAGGTGAGGTCATTAGGCAGCAGGAAGCGAAGAGAGGATCATCTTCAAAGAGTGAAGCTCAAGATAAGGCTATAAGTATCATACGACTACGGTGAGTCCAACATTTTTTCCATGTTATTCTTCTTGGGCTCAAATCCAAAAAATTATATTAGATAATATTAGAAAAGGTGTAATATATCTAATGATTAACATTTTCCTTCAGGCTTTTCTTTTCTTTCCCTTTTTTTTTTTGGATTTCTTATGTTGCATTTTACTGGCTCAACTAGAATGTGCTGTAAAGTGTTTCTGCTTCTTTACTTGCAGTGCAGACCTCCAGAATGCAATTGATAACGAGAATTATGTAGTGGCAGCTGAATTACGAGATCAAATTTCAGAACTGGAGGCAGAATCTTTGGCTGCATCTGCAAAAGCTCTGGTATATGAAAATGCACAGTATGCATTTCGTTTAGGGCAGAAAGTGAAGCATAAAACTTTTGGTATGTAAGCTCGGCTTCTGCATGCCCTTTTCAATCTTTCATTTGTTTTCAGTTCCTGTATGAGGTGCCGTTGAATTAAATATGTAGAAAAAGAATCCATTGATATGTATTCATGCCATGAGAGCATATCTGAAGAACCAAATGTTATGATTCTGGACTCTGTAAAAAGCCCATGAATTCTACAGCTTTATAGAGTCTCTCAACAAATGTAGATAAGAAGAATTAAAGTGCAAGTACTAAAAATTAGGAGTTGTTTATCCTGTTGCGATGTGTCAACAATTCATAGTTAACTGATGTTTGTGTTTCCATGACTCTTGAGACAGTCTGGATCTTGGCCTTGTAACAAACTTCCAAAGCTGCTTGCTGGCTTTTCTTTCTCTAATATTTAGTGGTTCCTAATTTCCATATTGGTCAAATAACTATAATTTCCATGGAATTGTTCTCCTTTGCTATGTGCCGGCAGAATTTCCTCATGGAAGAAACCCAACTCTACTGGTTGCTTTTACATTTTGCACTTATTTGCCTATCTAAATTATCTTGTTGCTACTGAAAGGTATATTATGAACTTAGGCTATCAAGCTGTGGTTTGTGGAATGGATCCAATATGCTGTGAGTCAAGTTCATGGATGGAAACAGCACAGGTTGAAAAGTTAGCTCGTGGTTCTAGTCAGCCATTTTATCAGGTTTAATTAAGCTTAACTTTGTACCCCTCGCCCTTCTTTTTTAAAATGTGGAAGAGGATAATCCAACACTTTGTTTTTGGAGTGAAGTTTCAAGGAGCATGGTTTCCCCCCAGCCTCCTTCATACCATGAAATCTATCCTCTTTTGATTCAAAAGAGTTGAGGTTAGAGCCTAGAGGCTTGGTTGGCCTATGTAATGGAGTTTCCATGGACCAAATTCATTTCAAATGCTTCGGTGCTGCTATGTTTGGAGATCATAACATGATAAGTAGACAAATTAGTTGATTTTATTGAATTAGAATATTTTTTTATTTTTTTATTTCTAACTTTGGTTGAAAAATAATTGTGCAGTATAGATCTTGAACACTAGGTTTCTTGGTGTCGCAGCCATACTCTGTTATAAGACAATGATTTGTCTTCTTGGCCAATTTGAGATGATTGTCATAAGAAAAGGAGTTGGTGTTGATTAGTGTTCATCTTATCCGTGCATCTATTTTGGTACACTAGCCTCCATGGTATAATGCAGAGCATTCACAATCAAGTTCTTACATGCTTTTCAGGTTTTGGTTGATGTACATGAGGATCCCAATCTACTGGTGGCATATGGTAATCTGCATTTTGCTTGCTTTCCTTTTTGTGTATTGCCACAGATTGTTTGCTTGATGTTATGTGGTCATTCTTAATACCCATGTCGATGCCTTCATGAACATGAGATTGGTGTTCCTTTCTGCAGTTCCCGAGGAAAATTTGGTTGCTCCTGAGAAACCAGATATGGTAAGTATTTTTTTATATAGAAAAAATGAAGCATGCCCCTAGTTTTTTTGGCTCGACTGTATTTAGGCATATGATCAATGTGCAGGGAAGGTTTGATCATCCCTATACATCATTTCTATTCTATGGGATGGATGCAGCAGGGGATTTTATCCCAATCAAACAGCTGCGTGAAAAGTACAATAGGCCTCGGCATGAAGTGCCAATGGATCCACCAGATGAGGATAGCGGTGGTGGTGCTGATGCTTAAGCAAGAGAGGGCTGCCTTCTGGTCCGCGTGAGATCTCAAAAATTTGGAGCTGAAAAGGTTGTAGAATTATCCCAGCTCTGTATGATTTGAAGGCGCTTTCTTCCTCTTGTTTTTCTGGAAATTTCAGTTGTGATTTGATTCGACTAGTTGGGGTGGGCTGTTCCCCTTTTGAATCAAACAAAATTAGTAGTAGGGGAGGAGCAGCTACTTTCATTCTAAAGGAAACCGAAGAAACAACCTTGGATCATATGTGTTAGCAACGTGGCATAAAAACTTTGTCCATGGCTATTATTCATGTAAATCACAATATAATTCTTTCCAACTATCTTTGGAAATCATAGCACGTTTCCTGTTCGTTGAGGTTCCAATTCTCTGTAGACATTGAAACATCAATCAATGTTGTATTTATGTTTCGGTTTGTTCAGAACCAAAATAATTCAATTATAACGTAGTCCTTGTAGTTTAAATAAACTAATTAACTAATCTCATAGTTTCAGAAACTATGTTTTTAATTGATATTTTTCAATCATCTTGTTACTTGGCCTGTTTGGTATTAAAAAAAAAAATTGAAATTTTACTTGGCCTGTTTGGTATTAAAAAAAATTTGATTTTTTTTTATTTTAAATTTTATATATATATATATATATATATATATACACACACATAGACACAGATATATTAATATCTATTTTAAATTTTATATATATATATATATTCAAATGTATTAATATCAAAAATAATTTTTTAAAAATAAAAAAAAATATTATTTTAATATATTTTTAAAAATCCTAACAGAATCCCTCCATAACATTATCACAAAATATATTTTAAAAAATAATTATTACCCCATTTTTAAACATCTAACAGAATCCCTCCATAACATTGCTAACGCATTCAATTATTTTTCTTTTTTGAAAAATCAAAGAAAAGAAGAAAACCAAGTTGGGAAATTTTCATCGGAAAACAAGGCATTTTTTCAATAAAAAACAAATGCTATGCTGGCAAGGGATTATTTAATTAGTTAGAGTAATTTAGTTAGTTTTTAAAGCTTCAGGGACCAAGCTAGATTAATTCCCAAAATATTTATTATGATCAAGTTTTTGTCTGCCTGAACTCTTTTGGCTTTTGCTGCTGCTTAACTCCTGAACAAAAATAGTTTCATTCATGAAATCTCAGACGCTTCCCTCCAAGGTAGAACAGGCATTTCCTGTTTCCGGAACTTGCATACGCTGGGGAGGTTGGATTTGGATATCCCTGAATGGCCCGAATCTAAGTTATTAGTGCAATATCGTGGTTTCTCATTTTACTTTTCGCTCAACCAATCTTTTTTCTGCTCTCTTTTTCCATTGATTTAATGGACGTTTAAACTCTTAGCAGGGAGGGCGCCCTTTCTGTCCTGGCCCATGGAACCAATCTTTATTTGCTATTGCGTGCTTTAACTTCAGCATTTCTTCATTACACAATCCACAATGTTGTTTGCTTGTTAACAAAGAAGCAGAATGACACGCTACAGGCCCTTGTTCAGGTCCTGCAAAACTTTAAGACACAATTATACAAGTTCCGTGCCCACCTTTTAGTCACTAATCTCTTCAACGCCACACAAGCCTCCACCAAACTAATTGAGTGCTATGCTCAAATGGGTTCCGTTGAATCCTCAACACTTGACTTTGAACCAAAACCCTGATTCTTTAATGCGGGTGTCCTTAGAAAATGCCATGTTGGTCTCAAGCTTTTTAGAAGCCATTTCAAACCATTATAAGATGCTATACAATGAAGCCCAAATTACTAACTTCGTATTTCCATCAGTTTTGAGAGCTTGAGCTGGTTTTGGGGATATGGCTATTGCTGCAAAAGTTCATGAGAGGATAATTAAATATGGGTTTGATAATGATCCTATTATTGAGACTTCACTTCTTGGTTTATATGGAGAATTAGGTTGCATAACTGATGCAACGAAGGTGTTTGATAATATTCCGGTAAGATACTCGGTTTCATGGAATTGGATTGTTTCTAGCTATGTTGATATGGCAGGAGAATTGACACTTGTGAGGCGTTATGCATCTCCCTGGTTGAAACGTATAGTTCATGTGATGATTGGTCAAGTGCTGAGAGGATTTTTGTAGATATGGCCAGCAGAACTTTTATCTCATGGACATCCATGATTTACTGTTATAATCGAAGCGGTTGGTTTAAGGAAGCATTTGAGATTTTTGTGAAGATGCTAGAGTTGAAAGTGGAGCCGAATGGGGTTTGCCCTAATGGGTGTTCCAATTCTTGTGCTGGATTGAGTTGGCTTTGGGTAGGTATAGCCGTTCATAATTATGCACTGAAGAGAGAAATGTCATTCCAAGAAAATTGTCTAGTGCCAGTGTTGATTGAATTATATGCTGGATGTGGTAAACTAGGGCATTGCAAAAAAGTTCCTCACATAATTAGAGAGAGAAATGCATGCCGTATAACTCTCTCTTGCTTCGCAAGAGTTTTTTGAGGAGGCATTGGTATTATTTGTGCAGATGCAGAGGCAAGGACTAATACTGGACACTTTTAGCCTCTCAAGTGCAGTGTCAGCTTGTGGAAATGTGGGTTTATGACAGCTTGGGCATCAGATACATGGTTATGCCATCAAGCAGTGCTTTTTGGGCGAGTTTGTCAAGAATGCTCTAATATGCATGTACTCGAGATGTGGTTCTTCGGATTTAGTGATATTTACTGATATCAAATAAAAGAGTAGTGCAATTCAAGCTACTCTATGATTGTCAAGAATGCTCTAAGATGCATGGGACTATGATTTCCGGTTCGCTTAGAGCGGTAATTCACTAGAGGCAATTCATCTGGTTGATCAAATGTACCTCGATTGTCTTGAGATGATTGATATGGTCTTCTTTAAGTGCAATTCAAGCTTTGTGAGGACACGGTGCATCTCGAAAGGGGAAAATGGCTTCACCACAAACTCATTATGTATGGTGTAGAGAAGGATCTTTATATTGAAACTGCTCTCACTGGTATGCACGCAAAAAGTGGAGATCTTCAAACTGCAGAAGGAGTTTTTCGTAGCATGTCAGAAAAGAGCTTTGTTTCATGGAGCACCATGATTTCTGGACATGAAATGCATGGTTGTATTGATGCTGCAATCAGCATCTTCAATCAAGTGGTAGAATTGGGAATAAAATCAAATCATATTACATTCATGAATATCCTATCAGCATGTTGTCATTCAGGATCTGTGGAGCAAGGAAAGTTCTATCGTGACTTAATGAAGGATTTTGGCATTGAACCTTACTCAGAACACTTTGCCTGCACTGTTGACCTTTTGAGTCACCCTGGTGATATCAGTGGAGCCTAAAGAATAATCAGCTCAATGCCATTCGCTGCAGATTCTAGTGTTTGGGTAATTTGCTGAATGGGTGTCGAATTCACCAGAGGATGGACCCGATCCCAAGAATTGAAAAGGATCTCTTGAAGATGAGAGCAAGAAACACCGGGTGGGCATGACACCTTGTTATCTAATATCCACGCAGAAATTGGAAACTGGGCTGCCGTGAGAAAACCAGAGGAATTATGGAGCGTTTAGACCTGAAGAAGGTTCCTGGATACAAAGCAATTTAACTTAACTGGAGAATCCAGATATCGACATCATTGGAAATATATATAATTTTTAGATTCACCCTGGAGCACAAGTCAGGATATGACAGAAATTAACTTGCGAATGATATATTAGTGTATTCTCCAGAGGAAATTTTATTTCAAATGGTGAAATTTAATAACAAATGTCCTGAAATACGATGCATTTACACATTGGAATTACTGTTACTTTAGTTTCCAGAAGTTTCTATCTAGATCACAGAGTGACAGCCCGAACTAGGTGGTATTGATCATCGATGCCTTTGAGGGGGAAAAAATGTCCCAGAGAGTAATCAGAAACAATCCATAAGAACTAACCATGGAATCTTTTGTTCCCCACGAGCAGGTTTAACTAGAAAGTGGTCTCAAGTCACCATGTAATCTGGCAGACGGTCTTTCATCCAAATGTAGAAGATGGCAATCATAATATAACCTCCAGTCTCCACGAGTATCTTAATACATAGGAATGGTTTGAATTTGATCTCCCTATACCTGCAGTAAATTTTATTTTCCTTGAGATGAAAGTCACCCCGAAAGAGTATCTTCTATGATTACAACACTAGTAAGATTATGAAAATGTAAAAATATACTCCAATTTACTTCTCTCTATAATACTTCTGAATTGCAAAAGACAAATAAAATGAAAACAGAATCAATTTTATAAGCGTTTAGTACAGCCTCTTAGTCACCACCTTTATTTGTTTCTCACTTGCAGAATTTTATTGCCTTTCTGGCAATGCATTGAAATATAATCGAAACAAATTGTGAAATTGTGCAAGAAATAAATTAAGTTAAAAAATATGATCACAATAATAAATTGCTCTTGCAGGAATTAAATGGGCTTAGTAAATCACACTCGATAACTAATCACCTCACTTCCATGGTGACCTCCCACAAGAAATAAATAAATTGTACTAGTCAAATGTGGGTCATGCTGTAAAAGATGATCTTAATATTGTGGATCAAGGTAAGAAATAACGACAGCAACCAATGATTGACCAAGAAAACCAGCTATATAGTAAAACTGTGTTTATAAAATTTTGATTACGATCATCAAAAGAAAATCTGTGTAATTTAAATTGCGAAGCTCTTACCAAATATGTCAGGCACATCCAAGGAGACTCGGCCCCTCGGTTTGGTTGTTGTCTATTTGTTTCCTCTCATGTATCTTACAGAAAAGATAACCGAACAAGATTCTCGATGGCCTTGTTTGAAGAACTAGAAGAAGTAAAACATCACATCAATAAAACGACTAGACCACAGAAAGCTTTTCTGTGATTGCATCATATGTTTGTATCCACATCCATCATGCAGTTCCAGCTCATTGCTCAAGATACAAGAAACCATCAACATAGATCTCATCATCAAGCACATCCCCGATGACCAACTTCAATCATCTTTAAGATGACAAAGCTCTATTTTTTTTCTGTGCAATTCCAAGTACATCATGGCATCGATGCATGAACTATGCAAGAGAGGCAGCTCTAGAAAAGGAGAAGTCATGATCAACATCCATCTCCATCAGGCTACAACCTGGAGTTTTCATCAACCCTCTCTGTTTCATCAACTCTCTTACCTGCTTAACCTTGCTCCATCTTGCATCCGAAGCATACAGATTGCACATTAGCACATAGTAACAAGCTTCACCAGGATGGAGCTCTAGCATCCTCTTGATTGCCAACTCTCCAAGATCAAACCTTGAATGGAGTCCACAACCGTGGAGAAATGCACCAAACAAGCTAACATCTGGTTGAACTGGCATTTTCTGAATGAAGTCCAAGGCCTCCTTAAGCCTTCCAGCACGAGCTAATAGGTCAACCATACATGTATAATGCTTTGTTGAAGGCACTAGGTTGTAGTCCTGACAAATCATAGTGAAAAGCCTCCACCCTTCCCCAATCATCCCTGTATGGCTACAGGCAGATAAAATGGATGTGAAGATCTCTTCATTGGGTTTCAATTCTGCCTTCAACATTTCACCAAAAATTGAGAGGGACCCACGACCATTACCCTGAATTCCATAGCCACTAATCATTGCACTCCATGTGACAGTGCTCTTCTGGTCCATACCATCAAAAATAACACGAGCAGATTCAGCATCCCCACATTTGGCATAAAAGGTCAAAAGCGCAGTGCCAACATAGACACTAGAGGATAAAAGACCTCTCTTTACCGTGTAAGCATGAAAAGAAGAACCGACTCGGAGAGCATTAAGGGAAGCACAAGCTGACAAGACACTCACTAAGGTGACTGCATCAGGCAAGACGGATCCCATTCTCATTTGGTGAAACAATTCAAGGGCTTCATATGCAGAACCATTCTGAGAAAACCCAGAAATAATGGAATTCCAGGCAACCACATCTCTATCTGAAATTGTCTCAAATACATAACAAGCATCTCTATTCATTTGGCATTTAGCATAAAAAATCTTGTCCCTTACCTTTTGTCTTGTCGAATTTGCATGCCGGTATCCTAACAACTAATTGAGTGCTATGCTCAAATGGGTTCCATTGAATCCTCAACACTTGACTTTGAACCAAAACCCTGATTCTTTAATGCGGGTGTCCTTAGAAAATGCCATGTTGGTCTCAAGCTTTTTAGAAGCCATTTCAAACCATTATAAGATGCTATACAATGAAGCCCAAATTACTAACTTCGTATTTCCATCAGTTTTGAGAGCTTGAGCTGGTTTTGGGGATATGGCTATTGCTGCAAAAGTTCATGAGAGGATAATTAAATATGGGTTTGATAATGATCCTATTATTGAGACTTCACTTCTTGGTTTATATGGAGAATTAGGTTGCATAACTGATGCAACGAAGGTGTTTGATAATATTCCGGTAAGATACTCGGTTTCATGGAATTGGATTGTTTCTAGCTATGTTGATATGGCAGGAGAATTGACACTTGTGAGGCGTTATGCATCTCCCTGGTTGAAACGTATAGTTCATGTGATGATTGGTTAAGTGCTGAGAGGATTTTTGTAGATATGGCCAGCAGAACTTTTATCTCATGGACATCCATGATTTACTGTTATAATCGAAGCGGTTGGTTTAAGGAAGCATTTGAGATTTTTGTGAAGATGCTAGAGTTGAAAGTGGAGCCGAATGGGGTTTGCCCTAATGGGTGTTCCAATTCTTGTGCTGGATTGAGTTGGCTTTGGGTAGGTATAGCCGTTCATAATTATGCACTGAAGAGAGAAATGTCATTCCAAGAAAATTGTCTAGTGCCAGTGTTGATTGAATTATATGCTGGATGTGGTAAACTAGGGCATTGCAAAAAAGTTCCTCACATAATTAGAGAGAGAAATGCATGCCGTATAACTCTCTCTTGCTTCGCAAGAGTTTTTTGAGGAGGCATTGGTATTATTTGTGCAGATGCAGAGGCAAGGACTAATACTGGACACTTTTAGCCTCTCAAGTGCAGTGTCAGCTTGTGGAAATGTGGGTTTATGACAGCTTGGGCATCAGATACATGGTTATGCCATCAAGCAGTGCTTTTTGGGCGAGTTTGTCAAGAATGCTCTAATATGCATGTACTCGAGATGTGGTTCTTCGGATTTAGTGATATTTACTGATATCAAATAAAAGAGTAGTGCAATTCAAGCTACTCTATGATTGTCAAGAATGCTCTAAGATGCATGGGACTATGATTTCCGGTTCGCTTAGAGCGGTAATTCACTAGAGGCAATTCATCTGGTTGATCAAATGTACCTCGATTGTCTTGAGATGATTGATATGGTCTTCTTTAAGTGCAATTCAAGCTTTGTGAGGACACGGTGCATCTCGAAAGGGGAAAATGGCTTCACCACAAACTCATTATGTATGGTGTAGAGAAGGATCTTTATATTGAAACTGCTCTCACTGGTATGCACGCAAAAAGTGGAGATCTTCAAACTGCAGAAGGAGTTTTTCGTAGCATGTCAGAAAAGAGCTTTGTTTCATGGAGCACCATGATTTCTGGACATGAAATGCATGGTTGTATTGATGCTGCAATCAGCATCTTCAATCAAGTGGTAGAATTGGGAATAAAATCAAATCATATTACATTCATGAATATCCTATCAGCATGTTGTCATTCAGGATCTGTGGAGCAAGGAAAGTTCTATCGTGACTTAATGAAGGATTTTGGCATTGAACCTTACTCAGAACACTTTGCCTGCACTGTTGACCTTTTGAGTCACCCTGGTGATATCAGTGGAGCCTAAAGAATAATCAGCTCAATGCCATTCCCTGCAGATTCTAGTGTTTGGGTAATTTGCTGAATGGGTGTCGAATTCACCAGAGGATGGACCCGATCCCAAGAATTGAAAAGGATCTCTTGAAGATGAGAGCACGAAACACCGGGTGGGCATGACACCTTGTTATCTAATATCCACGCAGAAATTGGAAACTGGGCTGCCGTGAGAAAACCAGAGGAATTATGGAGCGTTTAGACCTGAAGAAGGTTCCTGGATACAAAGCAATTTAACTTAACTGGAGAATCCAGATATCGACATCATTGGAAATATATATAATTTTTAGATTCACCCTGGAGCACAAGTCAGGATATGACAGAAATTAACTTGCGAATGATATATTAGTGTATTCTCCAGAGGAAATTTTATTTCAAATGGTGAAATTTAATAACAAATGTCCTGAAATACGATGCATTTACACATTGGAATTACTGTTACTTTAGTTTCCAGAAGTTTCTATCTAGATCACAGAGTGACAGCCCGAACTAGGTGGTATTGATCATCGATGCCTTTGAGGGGGAAAAAATGTCCCAGAGAGTAATCAGAAACAATCCATAAGAACTAACCATGGAATCTTTTGTTCCCCACGAGCAGGTTTAACTAGAAAGTGGTCTCAAGTCACCATGTAATCTGGCAGACGGTCTTTCATCCAAATGTAGAAGATGGCAATCATAATATAACCTCCAGTCTCCACGAGTATCTTAATACATAGGAATGGTTTGAATTTGATCTCCCTATACCTGCAGTAAATTTTATTTTCCTTGAGATGAAAGTCACCCCGAAAGAGTATCTTCTATGATTACAACACTAGTAAGATTATGAAAATGTAAAAATATACTCCAATTTACTTCTCTCTATAATACTTCTGAATTGCAAAAGACAAATAAAATGAAAACAGAATCAATTTTATAAGCGTTTAGTACAGCCTCTTAGTCACCACCTTTATTTGTTTCTCACTTGCAGAATTTTATTGCCTTTCTGGCAATGCATTGAAATATAATCGAAACAAATTGTGAAATTGTGCAAGAAATAAATTAAGTTAAAAAATATGATCACAATAATAAATTGCTCTTGCAGGAATTAAATGGGCTTAGTAAATCACACTCGATAACTAATCACCTCACTTCCATGGTGACCTCCCACAAGAAATAAATAAATTGTACTAGTCAAATGTGGGTCATGCTGTAAAAGATGATCTTAATATTGTGGATCAAGGTAAGAAATAACGACAGCAACCAATGATTGACCAAGAAAACCAGCTATATAGTAAAACTGTGTTTATAAAATTTTGATTACGATCATCAAAAGAAAATCTGTGTAATTTAAATTGCGAAGCTCTTACCAAATATGTCAGGCACATCCAAGGAGACTCGGCCCCTCGGTTTGGTTGTTGTCTATTTGTTTCCTCTCATGTATCTTACAGAAAAGATAACCGAACAAGATTCTCGATGGCCTTGTTTGAAGAACTAGAAGAAGTAAAACATCACATCAATAAAACGACTAGACCACAGAAAGCTTTTCTGTGATTGCATCATATGTTTGTATCCACATCCATCATGCAGTTCCAGCTCATTGCTCAAGATACAAGAAACCATCAACATAGATCTCATCATCAAGCACATCCCCGATGACCAACTTCAATCATCTTTAAGATGACAAAGCTCTATTTTTTTTCTGTGCAATTCCAAGTACATCATGGCATCGATGCATGAACTATGCAAGAGAGGCAGCTCTAGAAAAGGAGAAGTCATGATCAACATCCATCTCCATCAGGCTACAACCTGGAGTTTTCATCAACCCTCTCTGTTTCATCAACTCTCTTACCTGCTTAACCTTGCTCCATCTTGCATCCGAAGCATACAGATTGCACATTAGCACATAGTAACAAGCTTCACCAGGATGGAGCTCTAGCATCCTCTTGATTGCCAACTCTCCAAGATCAAACCTTGAATGGAGTCCACAACCGTGGAGAAATGCACCAAACAAGCTAACATCTGGTTGAACTGGCATTTTCTGAATGAAGTCCAAGGCCTCCTTAAGCCTTCCAGCACGAGCTAATAGGTCAACCATACATGTATAATGCTTTGTTGAAGGCACTAGGTTGTAGTCCTGACAAATCATAGTGAAAAGCCTCCACCCTTCCCCAATCATCCCTGTATGGCTACAGGCAGATAAAATGGATGTGAAGATCTCTTCATTGGGTTTCAATTCTGCCTTCAACATTTCACCAAAAATTGAGAGGGACCCACGACCATTACCCTGGATTCCATAGCCACTAATCATTGCACTCCATGTGACAGTGCTCTTCTGGTCCATACCATCAAAAATAACACGAGCAGATTCAGCATCCCCACATTTGGCATAAAAGGTCAAAAGCGCAGTGCCAACATAGACACTAGAGGATAAAAGACCTCTCTTTACTGTGTAAGCATGAAAAGAAGAACCGACTCGGAGAGCATTAAGGGAAGCACAAGCTGACAAGACACTCACTAAGGTGACTGCATCAGGCAAGACGGATCCCATTCTCATTTGGTGAAACAATTCAAGGGCTTCATATGCAGAACCATTCTGAGAAAACCCAGAAATAATGGAATTCCAGGCAACCACATCTCTATCTGAAATTGTCTCAAATACATAACAAGCATCTCTATTCATTTGGCATTTAGCATAAAAATCCACCAAAGAGTTTGTGACAATAGGATCCCGTGACCCGAGCTTAATGCTCAGACCATGAATTGATCTTCCCAGATTCAAGTTCAGCAGCTGTGAACATGCTGAAAACACAATTGCGATGGTAACGTCATTAGGCAAGACAGCAACCTGTTCCTTCTGCAAGAACAACTTCAATGCCTCCTCAGGACAGCCATTCTGGGTGTACCCAACGATCATAGCAGTCCACGAGACAATATCAATACCATGCAGCTCATCAAATACAGACCTAGCATCTCTAACGACTCCACACTTTGCATACAAGTCTAGAAGTGCTGTCACCAAGTAAGGACCAAGTTCAATACCACATTTAATCAAGTATCCATGAAGCCACTTCCCTTGATGCAAAGCTCCGAGCTTCGTACATGCATGAACTAAGATCCCTAGTGTAATTTGATTAGCATCGATCAACTCCTTTCTCATTCTATTAAACAAAACTAACCCATCTTGAGCAAGATTATTCTGTACATACCCAGCAATCATGGAGCTCCAAGAAAACACATTCCTATCAAGATTTTCATCAAACACAGAACGAGAACACTCAATTTCCCCACACTTGGCATACATATCCACAAGACCAGTGAACACAAAACTATCAGGATTCCCAAACTTGACAATTTGACAGTGCACTTTCCTCCCTTCATCAAAATTTCGCGATTCACTACATGCCTTTAAAACATGGGAGAAAACAACATTATCACACTCTTTTAAGCACACTCGCATACGATTATAAAACCCAACAATATCTCGAAACTCACCGTTCAAAAAATACCATCTGATGATCACTTTCCACGAAAGAAAGTCCGGGTGAGGTATTGTATCAAACACCAAGCGTGCAAGATCAAGACGGCCAAAGGAACCATACAAGCTAACCAATTTGGTGCTGCATGAAAGATCACGAGTGAGGCCCTGAACAACGAGGTAAGCGTGCATTTCCATGAGAGTATTGATGTTGTCGCAGAGACTGTAGAAAAAGTTGTGGAGTATTGGGGGCAAAGGCATATTTTGGAGGTGTACATGAGCCCGAGGTGGGTAGTCTAAAGGCAGTTGATGGTTTGCCCAGCAGTGATTTATCCATCCAAAGTAGAAAGGCTTTTTGCAGATGTTTTTGTGTAACTGAGAGATTAGTTTTACCATTTTTTTGTATACATAAATATAATATAAGTTGAGGTCGTTGTTCCCCGCCATTTTTATTCATTTCTTTTGCCTTGTATTGTCAGTCAAATCAGTGAATGAAACTGGGCTAACGATTACTGCTATGAGTTTGGATTGGGCCTGGCCGAAGCTGACCAAGTCCCTGGTTAGTATAGTAAGAACTGAACACGGGCATTAGGTTTGGGCTGTCTTGCGGTTTGTTGGCTTCGCCAGCTAACTGAAAGGGACCGATCAATAACAATGTGAAATATTGAGCCATTGTAGCTGCACCATTTGAGGTTTTGACCCGATTGGATGTCTTGTTTGTTATAAGCAGAAGACTGCCTAAATCATGGATTAGATGTTGGAGTGGATAAGCCCGAACCGTAGTTAGGCAAAACTCGTGTTCGATCAGAGTAGCCACCATGAGGTTGGGTTTGTTATTAAGCTGGCAATTTATTAAGTGTAAACGGTTTTAAGCTTCATAAATTTACAAACCGAATTAGGTTAAAACAGGTTACTCTATGCGCTCCGTTGAAAAAAAATATATATAAAAATTATTTTAAAATGATCCAATCAATTTGATATATTTAAAAAAATTAAAAAAAAATAACAAAAACAAATATAGAAGCACAAGTAAAAATGCCACCTAAACAACCTATATGATATTTTCAAAAAAATATTAAGATAGTAATATATTAAATCATCTTAGGCTAATTCAAATTAACCCACAACTCAGGTTATAGATTTGGCTTAATTTAATAATTTTATTTTTTAAAATTATTTTTTATCTAATTATATAATAATAAAAATAAATGCCCGTAAAATAAGGTGCCGGCAAAATATTGAAATTTTATTTAACATCATAATAATCTCATAAAAAATAAACGGAAACAAATCATGACATCAATTAAAAAGTAATCAAAATCTCATAAAAAATAAACTAAAACAAATCATGACATCAATGAAAAAGTAATCAAATATTTTAGGATAAATTTAAAAAAAAATAAAAACCCAAACTTTAAAGATGAGATTGGAAAAAATAACATAAAAAACAAATACATATGTAATTATAAACTCTCTTATTATTAAATTGTATGATAATATAATATTCTCCAACACTGTAAAAAATTAAAAGAAAAGAATAAGAAAAAAAAGTGGGTCAAGGTATCATTTAATGAACTTAAAATTATGTGAAAATATTTTGGTAAAGAATGTTGAAAAAATAAAAGAAATGGTGGTCCACATAAAGTCTACCAAATAACCAAAAAGGAGCGAACCATGAAGTAAAAAAAATAAAAGTGTTTACTGTTAGAATCAAACCATTCTAACTTGTTAATCATTCATGTCAATATTTTTAGAAAACAAACCTTTTTTAAAATAAAAAGATGCAGCAGACAATATGCCGCCTATTGAAACTTAAAATCTAGCCACCAAAAATCAAGAAATGGGTTTTTTTTTTGTTAAAAAATTAATTTTAAAACTATTTCAATCTAAAAACACCTCTAGAATGCCACAAAAATCTTCATTAACAACACAATGACCTCGAAACATTTAAAAATCATCTAAAAATCAAATCTAAAAAAAAAAATCAAAGCATAATGCATGTTTTTAAGAAAAAAACAACTATAAGCGAACTCCTTTTATCAAACATGAACCATTAACGATAGAAATAAGGAGTTTCATTATCAAAGAAGTTGAAACCAAGAACTTTTTATCTCCTTATTATTTTCAAGTAATTTTCTTCATGTTTCATGATTTGATCCTTTATTGATGATTTTTTTTATTCTCAACAAAATTTGATAAATTTGACATCAAAGTTAGCATCTAAAAATATAGTTGAAAAAAATTAAGAATGAAAGTAGGAAAAGAATAGTCATTGTAGATTTATACACTGTTCTACGTGAACTTAAAATTATGTGAAAATATTTTGGACTTTTTACCGAATGTTGAAAAAATAAAAGAAATCGTGGTCCACATAAAATCTACCAAAAAACCAAAAAGTAGCGAACCATGAAGTAAAAAAAATAAAAGTGTTTACTGTTAGAATCAAACCATTCTAACTTGTTAATCATTCATGTCAATATTTTTAGAAAACAAACCTTTTTTAAAATAAAAAGATGCAGCAGACAATATGCCGCTTATTGAAACTTAAAATCTAGCCACCAAAAATCAAGAAATGGGTTTTTTTTGGTTAAAAAATTAATTTTAAAACTATTTCAATCTAAAAACACCTCTAGAATGCCACAAAAATCTTCATTAACAACATAATGACCTCGAAACATTTAAAAATCATCTAAAAATCAAATCTAAAAACAAAATCAAAGCATAATGCATGTTTTTAAGAGAAAAACAACTATAAGCGAACTCCTTTTATCAAACTGAACCATTAAGAGTTTCATTATCAAAGAAGTTGAAACCAAGAACTTTTTATCTCCTTATTATTTTCAAGTAATTTTCTTCATGTTTCATGATTTGATCCTTTATTGATGATTTTTTTTATTCTCAATAAAATTTGATAAATTTGACGTCAAAGTTGGCATCTAAAAATATAGTTGAAAAAAAATCAAGGATGAAAGTAGGAAAAGAATAGTCATCGTAGATTTATACATTGTTCTACATGGTATTTTTAATATATTTTATAATTATTTGATGGACCCGGATCATTTTATCCCCCGGTGTAGATGTTTGGATTCCTTTTTAAGAAGGTGAGAACTACCATTGAAGGTTTGAGCAATAATGGTTTCTATCTCCTTAAGTATGACGCTAAAAAAAGAAAGGATGTAATTCAATCTGCCTTGAAAATTGATCACTTTTGTAGAATTACCATTGAAGGCAATGCAGAATCCTTGTCTGAGGAAGTTATTGCTTTTAAAAAACTTCAATACAATGAGGTTTCATGCAGGTGTGCATGATACTGCTTTTTTTTTAATTAATGTGCTTGTTTGGATCAATTTATAATATCTTTACTAATTTTATGGTATTTAAATTAATAATTATATAAATTTTTAATAATTTTAAGATTTATAAAACTTAAATTAATAATTTTTAAAAATAAATACAGAATCTTACTAGTTTTTTTTCTTTCTCATGACACTCTTGCTCAGCTAGAAGTTTTATTATACTTCAGGTGACGTCTGTAACTTTTAGAAAACTCATCCCCATCTACACTCATACTCCCAGCAAGGCCCCAACATTTTATATATATATATAGAAACAATGAAATTATTGTGAATTTTGAGATGAAAATGGGGAAATATATGGTCAAAAAATGAAATTGGTAGTAGATGCTCAAAAGACCAAGATCAACATGGATCAAATTTAAATTGTCCAGATGTTCTTGTGCCTGTACCGGTGAAAGGAATGGGGGGCGATGATAAAGGGGAAATAGAATCTTAATTTCAATAAAAAAGGACACGAGTGCATAGAATTTCATTGCATGGAACTCCATGAATAGACAAGAGGAAGAAACGGGGAGCAAAGAATAGGAAAAGCAAAAGCACAAGGGGCATGAATGCAATAAGCGACTCGCAGCGAGTCTCTCCCCCGTCAAATAAAACAAAGTGAATATATATATATATACAAGGGGAAAGGGATAGGACAGATGAGTTGGAGCAAGGCAATATTTAAAAAGGTGTTGCTTTTTTGCATGGTGGCTGGGAAGATCAGTCGTCTGGCGAATAATATAGTATTATATTATTATTTGCATATAAATGAAGAAAAGGTAGATAGAAGAGGAGAGAGGGAGTAGTATTATATTATTATTTGCATATAAATAAAGAAAAGGTAGATAGCTAGAAGAGGAGAGAGGGGGTTTTGGTGGAATATGATTGGTGAAGAGAGTATCTAATCTCATAAATTTAAGTAACTTTGACTATGACCACACCACAAAGATTTTTTTTCCCCGTAAACAGATTATCATTCTCTTCGGACAACGCCGACATCATGTTATCAACAAACAACCTGCTGCTGCTTAGATCTTCTCTTTCTCCCTCCCACTATGTCCCCCACGCGCGTATCCCTTGCGCGTCTATTTTCTCTCCAACTCTTCCTTTTACCGTGCGCTACTGGGGTGGTGGGCAATTACGTAGTAACCCCGAAACTTATTTTTTTTAATAAATTATTAGATATGTTAGGAGTTGCTTTTTTTAATATAAGATTTATTATAAATATCTCTCTCATAAGAGCATAAAACTGAGTACTTAAATTAATAATGAAAATGTTTTCAATAGTTTCAAGGGGATCTGACCCGGGTAATAATAATAATAAAGAATCCTTGGAATTCATGAAATCAAAATGCTATGTCAAATACTCCTCCCAAAGGATCTTTTCATTTATTTTTATTTTTATTTTTTTTCTCATTTATAAAAGCTTGATATAATTTTTATAGACTTGGTTTGTACGATGAAGTAGATTTTCTACCCTATCAAAACCCAAAAAAGAAAACGACAAAGATTGGGATTACTTGTGATTGAAGAAGATAAGCAGAGCATCGTTATTCCTCTCAATAAAGTTGAAAAGCAAATAAATAAGAACTGAAAAGGTCACCATGATTTGATGATGAAGGGTCTTGCAAGAGTTTCTTAAGAGAAAATACCCAGTTTTTCACTTCCATTGTTTTTTCTTTGGACCAGAATATCAGCCCAGATGAGATAAATTCTTTACAGAAAAGCCAACAACCCAAGATCTAAGGATGCACCCACATTAATCTAAAAAAAAAAATTGAAAAGAGAGATGTTAATGATTTATGGGTGATTGGTAAAATTATCAACAAGTAACACTTCAAAAATATTCTTACTCTGCCTTATTTATGGCTGCTAATAAATTGAAAATATTTTTTAAAATTATTCCTCTCAATAAAGTTGAAAAGCAAGGACTTGTGATCAGAAAAGGTCACCATGATTTGATGATGAAGGGTCTTGCAAGAGTTTCTTAAGAGAAAATACCCAGTTTTTCACTTCCATTGTTTTTTCTTTGGACCAGAATATCAGCCCAGATGAGATAAATTCTTTACAGAAAAGCCAACAACCCAAGATCTAAGGATGCTTTTGCCCTTTTGTTACCTATTCGTGCACGGCCTTAGGGGCATAAGTCCTAACTATTAAGACATGCATCCCACCGCCATTAATAAATCCAGGCCACTCAATTCAGTATGGCACTGGCCTGAAAGTCTCTCTGCGTTCTCGATTCATTCTGTACGGGTTGTTGCAATTTGTACTGTTGTAGGTGTGGTGCTAGCTGCTTAACCAATAATGGCACATAGAAGCATAGTTTTTGAGAAATTGTATCCCTTCACGGACGAAAACCTCTCTTAAAAGGATAGCCTTCGCCTCCAATTACGTGGAAGCAACTACTTCGAGGTATTTCCAAGAATTTGGACATTCCCGAGGCTGTTTATAATTTCATGGCTACGTTCGCTCAAGTTTAATCGGTGCCCTTTTTCTATTTATTTTTTTCTTCCAATTCCATAAAAGCTTTCTAATGCGAACTGGATTATATACTACTATTTTTCATTAATTTGATTTATCTCATCCTAAGAACCGCAAAACTTAAACCTGTCCTTGGCATCTGAAAAGCAGAAGTCAACGGCCAATATGTTTTATGTGGAAGGATGCCCCTTGAACCAAGGCCAATTTGAAGCAGCTAAAAGCCTAACAACCTAAACAGGATCCTAATGATTATTCACTTCTAGAGTCCAAGTACTGTCCAATAGGTACTGTCCAATAAGTCAATGCGCATACAGAACTGAAGCAATGCTCGGTATATATCCTGGAAGAAATCATGCAACATTATTTATGAATAATACAAAGTTGGTTACCACCCAAAGGCAGAATCAAGGGGACCCAGATTATGGGCTAAATGTACAAGGAACCCCCAGTGGATCACAACTCCATCCCGGTGCCATAGAAACAAACTCCCTGCTTCCCTATATAAACTCTGAATTGGCAAATGGAAGCCTCTTCCCATAATTAGGTTAAAGGGTGAGATGGGGGATTACCTGCAGGGCATCTCTGCCGGCGGGGGCGTCTGGTTGTCTTCCCCCACCCTGTTAGGTTTCTATCCTCCAGTCCCACTTCAATATTATGAAGCTGCTGAACTAGTGGAGTGCAAGGTGGGTTTGCTGCCACCAGAGGCAAGGGGCTAACCTGCGTGCGCCGTCTCCCCCTTGCACAACCATTTCTAGTGGAGTTCCTTCTTGTCAATCCTGAATGCCAGGGATGACCCGTTGCTCTCATCATCCCTCCAAATGTTTGAAGATCTTCTGTTACCTCGTGTCTTGATAGCGAACCAAGGCCAGGAAGAATGTCCCTCTGGAAGTCCCTCCGCTGCCTTCCTCTTCTTCCCTGCCCCCTTCGGCTTCGTGTCGGTACAGTGGTGGTTCCTGTATCTTCCAGTTTCAGGTTTTCTGGAACCAAAGGCTTGGGCATGTAATCTTCTTCCTTGGTCTCTATCAATCTCAAAGTCATCGACTCAAAGTAATCAATAAATTCCCACGATGTCTCCATATTATCTTCACCATCTTTGGCTCTCAAAACTGCATCAAATTTGCTCTCTAGATCATCTCCACAAGATGAAACTATCTCCACAAACCAATGAAGAGGATCTGTCACAGAAACTTCGGGTGGGTTGCAAGTGGCATCATCCAAATGATTCTGGTAACCTGATGATGAAATAGCCACTATCGCATCAGCTGCTATTCTGATAAGTTCATCCATCAGGCCTTCAGCTTTGTGCTCTGTTGGCTGTAAAGGCAGTTCATGTGCCTTTTCTTCTCTGGAAAAGGTATTCTCCTCACTCTCGAGAACTGCAGGGGCTTCCAAATCTATTCCTGCAACCACCTTTGCACTGGAGCCTGGAACAGAAGACAGCATAGAAGTTTCATCATCACTGATGCAAGAGTTCAAATCAATATGAAATCTGAAATTGGCAACTTTTGTATCTGCTTCTTTTGCAACAACAGCAACTTCTTCTGCAGTCTGTTGAGCCAAGTCAGGTACAGCTGGATCACAAGGTAAGTTTATATCAAGCACCATATTTTTCTTGCTATCTTCCACTTCTTCCAATAACTGAGGAAGGGCTAAGGAAGAAGAGGGGAAGGAAGAAAAGTCATTCTTAGGAATATGAGGCTTTTCAAAAATTGGAAAGCCAAGAATTTTTCTGCAACTTGAGTCACTACCCTGGATACTACTGGTCTCAACAACATTAGAACATTTAGTCGATTTCATGTTCTGAGCTGCTATTTGATTAGGACCCTTTCCGATTTCACTTTTATCTGATAACTGATTCAGTGAAGATTGTAAGAAAGTTGATTCCCCTGAATTCAAATCCATCCCTGCAGTGCACTCGTACTTACAAGCAGGCTTAGCTTTAAGCCAAGGCAATGCTGCCAGATGATCCTCATGCTTTCTATCTAAAACTATGACCTCAATGCCCATCTTGTTAGATGAGCTGTCCAATGCATTCAAGTTCACATCTCTAGCAGACTGCAAGTCATTACAATTCGGACTCTTATTGAACTTTGCTGAACTGTGATTGATGAAGTGCTCAGATGCTCCATTATTAGTACTTGCACAGTTCAAATAGTCATAGTTTCCCAAAGGAAGATGAACTGATGGTTCCTTGAACCCTGATGAGGACCCATGATAGAATCCATTTCGGTTGGGCATTTCACTCACAAAGCTTGGGTTAGATGTAGAATTGCTGTTATAATTCCGGTGGCCTCCAAAAAACCCATGGCTCTGAGATGATGACAGCGAGCTCCGACTCAAAGTTGCTGATGAATTCAAATAAGGGTGCATTTGACCTGATATTGATTTCTGGCTTAAGCTAACAGCAGGCATTTCCCAAGAGGAAACAGACTGACACCAAGGCTTGCCCACATCAGAGGGAGGACCAATTGGATATGGACTCGGTCTATGAGAAGCAATAACTGACTCTGAATAGCTAATATTGGCAATCTCATGATTTCTTTCAGAGAGTTCTGAACCGCAAGTTGTTCTCTCTCTCAACTGATCAATCTTGCCTTGATCAGCTAGAAAGAAGGTTGGAGGTTCGCGAGTTTTACTGAATATAACTTGTATTGGCTGTGAAGAGGTAGGTTTTTCTGGTTGAAGATCTGGAGAAACAGACTTCAAGTTGTTTTTGCTATGTCCTGCAATAGGAGACAGTGGCACTGAAATCAATAGAACCAAAGGGAACAACTGCAAGAACGTGCCAAAAATGCTAAATTTTAAAAGAAAATAAACCCCAGCAAGCTTATAGTGCGCCATATCAACTTGCCAATGAGTAAAACCACTTTTCACAGTGCACATTAATTCATGAAAAAATGACATGCTTTCTTTGCTGCTCTGTGCTTATTCAATTATACATTCCACACTAAGAAAAAAATCCTTCAGTCACTAGAGAACTAAATCTAAGTTCTCTATCATCATGCCACCTTTTTATTTGGTACAAGTTAAGCAAACTTTACAGGCAAAAAAACAGCAAAAACTTACTAAATATCTGTGCATGAGATTCACGAGCTCCCCCATAAACAAATAAAAACTAATTACAATAATAAAAGTTATTGTGGTGAAAATTTTGAATGAAACCGAAGAACTAAATTGTAATTTTACAAGGAAACCTCACCTGAGTCGAGTGCACAAGGAAACCAGCATTTTCCATTGGCATTATTTTGCATGTGTGGGATATTGAGAGTCTCATTGCCACCCCTGTAATGGAAATTTGCTGAAATTTCATTGGGGAAACCTAGAAGCTCTTGTTTTGGCTTGGAAGCCACTTCATGCCCTTGGCTCCCTGCTTGGGAGGAGGCGCAGCCTAGAGGATCAACATGTGCAGAAGCATTTGCCTCTTCAACCTCAACAGGCTTGTTCAGGTCACCCACATTAATTGGGCTCCTTAAACATGATTCGGATCTTGATGCATCTACTTGTGAATTATTCTTCCCACCATTGCCAAGAAAAAGAACTATTTCATTCTGAGGTGCAATTTTATGATTCGTGCTGGGCAGATAACTTGAATTTTCATCCCTTAATTTTTCCCCTTCTTCTGTGTCTATGTACTCATCAGCTGGGAGCTGAAGATCAAACATTCTTCTTCTCACCTTTGATGGCCTGGACTCCAGAATCTCCACATCTTTTGAAGCACCACCATTTTGGGAAGGCAAGGGACTCGCTTGTGCACTGCTTCCTTTCATAGAGCTCAAAGGAGAATGAATGTCTTCAACACCCAACGCAGATGGTCTAGCACATATTGAATTTGCCAATGGGAAACTAGGGATATGCCATTTCCAAGCATCTTCAGATGTAACCTGAGAAGCTAAGGGGCTTGATGAAAATGATGTCTCAACAGGTATCCGATTTTTATGGCTAAGGGGCTTGATGAAAATGATGTCTCGACAGGTATCCGATTTTTATGTAGCTCTTTCCTTTTAATTTCATCCATTAGGTCCCTTTGTATTCTGTATAGACGGTGAAGTTCTTGGAGCTGGATAACAGAAGAAATAAAGAAACAATCAGGTTTGTAGCATACAAATAGATACTGTACACATCACTGACTTAAAATGAGACGCACCTGTTTCCTAAATATGGCCTCATGCTTAAGCATTGTCCGCTTTACTACATCCTTATCATTTGCTGGATAGGCATCTGCAACCACCCTTGGCAAGTAATCATTGTAATATTGCCCATTTGTAAAGGTTTTATCTCCATAAAAGAGAGGCCAGCTACAACTGTTAGAATCCTCATTAAGATCCCTCATTGACAAATATCGTGGGAAGTAACTTTCACACTGCACTTTTGTTCCCATTCCTGGCAATCGGTCAAAGATATGTAGCAAATGTGAGATACATAACCATCAAGAAGAACTATTATTTAGTTTAGCAGCAGATATAATCACAGGTTTTCTCTAAAAAATTTTCATGGTAGCAAAACAAATGTTTTTCATTGACAAAGGGTCAACCTTTGACAATCATCGTGAATAATGACAAGGTTTCACAAATTCAACAGTAACGTCACAACCAATCCAAAAATTAAAAGATTCATATACGCAGCATGCAGTTACATGCTTGGCTCATTCACAAATACAGGCATTTCACATCCATTGTCATTGCACCATTAATGTAAATACTGTGACATAAACATATCTGGACAGAAAGGCATAGATCAATAACCACACTGCTTAATCAAGTTAAATCTTGTTCTGATCAGCAATAAGAAAGAAAACCAAGGTTCTTTTCAAAAAGCAGTAAGCTATGCCAGTTATTAGGCATCAAAAACTGCAGTCAAGGAAGGGCGATGAGTTCAAAAGGTCTGCATACTACAGCTATCGAGAAAGTTAATTCCTAAAAGGAGGAATATTTGTCTCAAATGACCATAAACATATTTAACATAAGAAAATGGGTGACCACATTTACTAAGATGCAGTAGAAACTACAGATGAATTTCTAAATAGTATTTGACAGAATAAAACTTTTACGGCTTACAATCTCTAGAAAATTAATATCACCCCCCCAATTCCAAACTATCATATAAAAGGCAAATAAAAATAAATTAAGAGACTGCTTAGATGAGGAAAAAAATAGAGGAAAGATTTCTAACAAACCACAAAACAACAGTATTTAACTGAAATTGTACTATATCAATGGATATGCAATGGTTGCCCATGACTGATTAAATTGCTCACATGCTTAAATCCCCAGGAAGAGGATAGCAGTTAGGCAAATTCTAGGGTCAGATTCATTTCGATTCAAGGATCAATAGAGATGGCCTAGGTATACAGTAATAATGACAAAAAGTAATACACCAGATCCCTCACTAATACAACCTAAACTAACATTGCATATTAGCAAATAACAGCAACAGAATCCATCATACGAAATTCTAAACTAACCCATCAAAGCAATCCAGAAACACTAGAAACTCAAAATAAATTATTAAACCCAAAATTCAGAGAAACATACAAACACAGACACAATAAAGCAAATGGAAAAACAAATTACGAAAGTCATAATCCGAACAACTTATCAAAATCAAAACTACTTATAAACTAAATCATGAAATGAATTAAAACCCAGCTAACCAAATCACTGAAGAAGAAAAACCCATAAATCAAATTATACTGAAAAAAATGAACAAAAAAATATTACCTCAGACCCACATCCTATTTTTTCATCTGTTCAAAAACCCCCATGGATTCAATCATTCAACGGTTACCTCCACATCATAGACAAAATTCAAAGAGTCCAGGAGACTGACACTATCATCACATACCCAAAAGAATAAGCTTAAAAATAAAAAAGAAATAAAAAGTCACAATAACACGACAAATAAGAAAGTGGGTATTATTGCAACTCCATTAAAGAAGCTTAGATCTTCTCCAAACTGAAAAAAGATAGAAGATTTCGATCTACTGGGCCACTCTCTCTCTCAACAACTAAAACAAAAAAGAAAAGAAAAGAATTGAGTTTTTATTTTTAGTGAGAGAGAGATTGTATTTTTATTTATGCTATAGAGAGAAAGGTAGAGAGAGGGGGAGGGGGGGGGGGGGGGGGGGTGAGAGAGATCCCAGATAAGAAATCTTTACACAAACAAACGACCTTCTAAGAACAGTGACATGAAATTTGTCAACATCCGGTCTCGTTTTATTCTCTGCTTTTTCTCTACCGCTTTCTCCCTCTCACTAAAAATTTCTATTATTTTCCATTTATAATAATAATATACCACCAGTAAGAAGTACTTCCTGTTTCGTTTGTTTCAGTAATTTTATGGGTTTTTAAGGAAAGCAATTAAGAGAAATGAAGAGCATTTCTAGATTCTCTCCACCTTCCTTACTTTGCTTTCGGGACAGATATTGCAAAATATTATCACATTAGACAGGTAATAATATAAATATATATATATATGGACAAAAGCGTGCATTGGCTTTCCTTACCAACGAACACAACCAACTTGACAAAAACAACCTTGGGTGTCCCTCCCTGTATCCCACCATGCTCTATCTCTATAAGCTTAAACTTTGTTTACTGCTTAATTAAGACTAAGAGTAATCAATTGGCTAATACCTGTACTTATTTCCATATAAAGCATCGTTTAATTGGCTGATACAGCAGGCAAGAAAAAAATAGAGTGGGTCCCGTTGATACTTGAGCAGGATTGGGTTTCTTGAGATTTTGGGTCAGATAATAAGTACCCTTCCTTGTGGGGTATATTTACAAGATTGAATTTTTGATGCTCTGCTGCTTCCTTCTTATTGGCTGATCCTTTCTGCTTCAACGTCCCAGAGACAGGTGGAGAAAAAGAAAGGCCACAACAAATTTATGAGATTACTGTACCTCGTTAAACCCGAAAATAAATAAATTAAAAGGCAAAGGACACCGTAGCACGTGGCGTCTTTTTGCAACGGCATCAACGATTGCATACAGCGGGCGCTCAAGTCAATTTATAGAATGTTTAGTGGATTTAAAAACAAATACACACTCTTTTATTACTACTGAGAAAAGTTACCGAGCACTGTAATGATTTTCCTCCAAATTACAACCACGGTGCTCAGGGCGGGTTCTGAGAGTGGAAGAGAAGAGTGTGTTTTGCTTTTTTAATTGTTTGTTTTTTTAATATATTAAAATAGTATTTTGTTATTAAATAAATTAAAACTTAATGCCAAATATACCATAATAAATAATGCAAGGGAAAACCCTAAAAGAAAAGGAAAAACAGAAAGAATGTGAAAGAAAGAAGAGAGAGAGAGAGAGAGCTATTTTTTTGTCTTTGTACACGGCACCCAGATTTTTGTCATCAAAAGTTGTGTTGAACACATGAATACAGGATTAGGGGGTTGGTTCTTTTGTTTTTCAATGGAAGGAGTAGTTAATTATTATATTATATTTTTTTATTAGTTTTTGTAGAAATTGAAGAGGGTGATAAAATTATCATATCCCCAGCTTTAATTCAGTCCAAGGTCTGCCCGGAGACCGAAAACGATTCAATTTTAAAATGGTTAGGACACTAAATTAATGTTCAGGGAGTTGAAGTGCTCGGATTCAGAGTCCTCGTTCAAAATTTCTATTGCAAAAAGCTGTATAAATTATTCCAAATTATTATCTTATTCAAAATGCAAAAGAGAAAAATATCCAAACAAATAGTAATGACCTTAATTATTTTGTTTTTAGTGTCGAGGCCCATGTGATAGGCTCCTTTCGTTTTATTTTGTTTTTCTATTTTATCTTTGGTTTTTAAAGAATTTGATAAAATAAATAATTAAATTCTATTTAGTCCATTAATCAAGTTATAAATTTACCAAGTTTACGGATAATTATAATATTGTAGTTATTATTTTTTTTCAATGCTTTTCTTATCCCTTAATTATTTTTTTATATTCAATTATATAATTTATTATCAACTATATATATATATATATATATATATTTCTTATTGAACTAGAGGCTAAAAGAATGCAATCTCACTATTTTTATTTTTTATTTTTTTTGTCAACAAGATACCCTTGTTATTCCAGTATACCATGTTTTTTAACTTTTTAAAGATATATTCCATACAAAAAAAAAATCATGAGTTTTATAAAAAATATATTTTCCTAAATGAAATTAATATTCTAAAAAATATAGTTGTTAAATATAATTAAATATATTATCTGTGTTGTGAAATTAAATATTTAAATTTTAATTATTTATTAATTAAATATTAATTAAATTAAATATACATATAAATATTTTGATCCGTGATTCAAAAAAATTTAATTTCCAAGAATTTATTAGAAGAGCATGTATCTAATTTTTATTTCTTGAAAAAAAAAACCACTCTGATACGGAGCACGGGTACAGAATTAGAATGCACCAGATCATATCATATGAGCACATGCCACGTACACATGCACTAGCACCTATTTACTTGATCTTCATACATGATGTAAAGAGGAGGACCAACGCCTTCGGTCTCAGCCTGGATGCAAGTTAGGTGCAGGCAATAGAACGGGACACATCTGTCATGTTAGATTTTGCAGATGACAGTCTTTTTTTCTTTTTTTTTTGTCTTGAGCATTCCTGTTAAAACCTACTCTTCTGTCCACCTTTTAATGAAAATTCAAGGGATCGTGTTTAATATGTTGTCACAGTAAAAATCTGGGCTATGGGCCAATCCCTCATTTCCTTTTCCATTTTGGAAAAGAATATATGAAATCCAGATTCTTCCACGTGTACACTGGCAATATTGAATGGTTGCAAATGCACCATTACATTGCACGTTCACGTCTGGCAGTGTTTTAAGTCGATGTTTTATATTTTTAAAAATATTTTTATTATTTTTAAAATTTTATTTTTGATATCAATACATCAATAATTTAAAAAAATTATTTATAATAAATAAATAATTTTTTTCATCAGTCAAAAAAAAATTAAAATCCCATCTGTTATAAAAGATTGAAGGATGGATTTGAATAAGAAATATCCAAGACAAATTAAAAATCCACAGGATTTTAATCAGAAGGATGGGCTTCTCAAAAGAATATCCCAGCTATTTAACTTTCAGATTTTTCTCGAGGAGGTTCCAGGCAAGCATTCTTTAGCCCTTTCTTCAGAGATTAAAGGGAAGATATCATCAATACATAACCCAGATCGCATAAACAATAAGGGAAGCAAAATCCATGTACACGGCACCTTGACAAACGTTGTTGAAGGAACACATAGCAAGCAGCAAGAGATCCCTGCCAAAGAAAAGCATCCAGAGTCCAGGCGATTGACAAGGATTCAAGGGACGCAATCAATGCATGACAAGGCAAGAAAATTTATGCTGAAAAGTACTGTCGTCTATGGTTTATGCGAATCCAGTCCCTTCACCGATCATTTAATAAACGATAATAAGATTTTAATGGAATCTATTTTATTTTATTTTATTTGTATTTTTCTTGCAGATAAGGGAATATAACTCGGCTGTAATTATGTCCAAATTTGCTTTTCAGCAGCAGCCAGAGCTATCGCGCTCGGCTGTAATTATGTCCAAATTTGCTTCTCAGCAGCAGCCAGAGCTATCGCGATAAAAAAAGAGAGAGAGAGAGAGAGAGCGGCAAAGAATGCTGCAATAGCGTTTGTATTTATGTTGCTTTCTGTATAAAGTTGCATCTACGAGGAAAATCATACACAGTACAACATGTAGACTTGCTGCCCGGTACATTATTTTTTCTTATCGGTTAAAAGAATACATTCGTGCGATACAGGTGTATTTAAAAGAAATACAAAAAATAACTTAGGGCACGGACTCAACTACGTAAAAAAAATAAACACATTTTCTCCATTCCCCGTAGATGGAGAAGTATGGAGAATTATTCTTTGTAACTTAACAAACCTTATATTCTTGGAAATAATTACGGCCTAAAATATTTCATTCAACGCCAGAAAACATTAATTATTTTTGGAACGAGGAAATCTAGTATCAAACCTGTAGAAATCCTATGATTTCAGGCTGAACCCAGTAATTAATCGAACAAATAAGCAGTCATGTTGTGAAATTATTAGTTAGAATAAAGGTTTCTTCTTTTTAACCATTGGTGTAATTCTCTCTCACCTTTTCTTTTCCTTTAATCATGGTGTAATTCATCCGAGGCATGAAGGTAATTTAACTCAAGCCGCTGCAAAGAGTTTCAAATAAATTTTCCAACTGAGTCAGCTAGCGGCCACCAGCGAAACCATTCATGTATATTAATTATACAGGCTGTCTGTATAGCTTAATAATTATGAAATTTTGAATGTAAATCGGAAGAAATTCTTGCTTTTCCACCACTGGTATTTGACTTACTACGCCATAACACTCGCCAACTGCAATTTTAATTACCGTATATTTGTATTGTGTATGAAAACTCGGAACGGGCTTCTGATTGGACAGAAATAACAGGGTGATATACATTGACAAGGACAAAGTTCAACATTTTGGTGGGATACCATTCCAATCAGGACCACAGGTTCATTCAATTTGGTTACGAGTAGTATTTGGATATTATTTTTAAAATTATTTTTTATATACATGAAAATAATAAGACAATAAAAAAATATATAAAAAAATTAAAACAAAAAAAAATTCAATTTTTGATAAAAAAATGCAACGCCAAACAAGGAAATCATGTGACAAACATTACTTTTTAAAATGTTTTTAATTTAAACAAATATTAAAAATGATACAACACATCAAAATAATATAGAAATATATATATAGAAAAATTGAAACAAACAAAATTCAAAATTTACAAAACTCTATTACAGTACAAACACATGCAGCCCTAAAGGAAGCCTAAGGTGTTTGTTGACTGAGCAAAAAGCAGCTTCGTGCAAAAGTGAGTTTAGGTGCTTTTAAAGACAACACTACTTTCCCCTTTTTTTTCTTATGAACATATGTTATGTTATGCGTGGCCTAAAGCTATTTCATCATAGAGAATAAAGATCGAAATCTAGAAAATACAGGATGTCAAGATCCAAAGCATTGTTAATCGGAAAGTATTTCTGAAAATATTAAGGAGGGCTAGTCCCGCACGGGGGATAATATTTGGTAAAGCGAGTTGGAACCGGAGGTCGGCCAAAATTCATATCCACTTGATTTTATTGGCGAGAGGAATATTTGTTCATTGGCCGACTCGAGCTCGCTTGTTAACGGGATAATACTTGTTTTTATATAAATTTTAATTTTTTTTTAATATTAACATATCAAATAAAAAAAAATTTAAAAATTTAAAAATATATATTAAAAAAAAAACAAACGAGTTCCTCAGGATTACGTTGAACTGTTACCGTGGGGTTGCCGATCAGATAAGTTTTCATTGAAGACTCGAATGAGATATTTTTATTCGTAAATCCTTGAGCGTGAGAGCTAATTAATGTGGTCCCATGCTGATATCCTTCCGTTGTCGTTGTCGTTGTCATGGAAAAATATGCGAAGCTTTCTGTAAGTTCCAAACTAAGGGAAAGAAAGATTTGGCTGACTAAACTCATGTGGGCCCCACCTCAGGGATCGTGATGACCCACGTCCCGTGAGGCTTGCATTGGTTGTTATGCGATGGTTTGGTTTTCGGTCACCGTGTAATGATTTTATTTCCCACGTAACAACTAGCTTAGATAAGAGGTCACGAATTAGCAACGTGGGGTCAAGCTCTCAGCAGCTATTACTGTAACGTGAGGTAATTTAAGTTGTTTTTTAAAATATTTTTTATATTAAAATAATATATTTTAAAAATTATTATTAAAATCAGGATATTAAAACAATATAAAACATATAAAAAATAATTCAACCAATATTCAGAAATTAAATTCGATGGATCTCGTTTTTTTATTTCCCTTTCATTTTAGATATATCATTATCCTTAATCCATATACTGTTTGGTTCTTAAAGTAGGACTATCAATTATTTTTTTAAAAAAAAAAACAAGAAGAAGAAAAGAGATGCGATTTTACGAGATATGTAAATTATCGCGTGCCAAAAAGTAATGTCTCTTTTCTTATACAACTCCTTATTGATTTTCTTTGATGGAGGTGTTTTCTTTGAATTTTGAAATTGAGAAAAATACGCAAATGTGTGAAGGAGCTTGGATCAATACAGAAATAAAAGTATAAAACCGAAAATACGAGATCTCTGTGGCGTGTGTTTGACTTTTCAACTATCATAAATATTTAATTTAATCTTCCACCCGTTCTTCAGCCTTTTCACCATAATTGCGATGCCCGGCCCACCAACCACACTTGGCGAAGGTTTAGGGTCGCCGGGTTATCGACTGAACCCTCGAGTCTTTGGGTCAACCCCGTGAATTATGTGGGATCGAACACTGTTGAATGGCCAATCTCTCCCTGGTTCCAGTATTTTTCAATGCACACAGCCGCGAATACCTGCTCGGCAATGAATCACTTGCTGTCAAGACAACAACTAGTGAATATTCAGGGAGAGAGATTAGACTCTCTTGTCGGCTCTTATAAATTACAAAATAAAACTAGTGGGAGACGCTGAAAGAGAGAGCTGTTCTAGCTGATCAAGAATAAACATGGACAGCAAGTGAGGTTCTTGTCTAGCGTTGAAAGGAGCTTATCTCCTTTCTTCGTAATTGGGTTCGAACCTTACCATGCACGTCTGTTATCCTCGCGGTGCCTTACTTGCTCACTGGGCTTGCAGGATGTTCAGTGGGCCGTGGAGATTAGTCGTGGTGCGCGTAAGCTGGCCCGGACACCCCACGTAAATAAA
>NW_011499848.1:4045387-4134615 GCF_000495115.2 Populus euphratica
CTGTTCTAGCTGATCAAGAATAAACATGGACATATATTCTGGAAGCGAAATAAAAATAAAATAAAATTGGAAGTCATTATTTAAAATTAAGCCTCGGTTTGGAAACGCAATTCAACGGTGTTTTATAAAAAAAAATATTATTATTGATTTTGATAAATTAATATTAAAAATAAATTTAAAAAATATTATTTTAATATATTAAAAAAATACTTAAAAAACAACAATCTTGATCTCAAACACCCAATAAATAAACCTATTTTGCTTCTAGTGGAGCAGAATCGTCATGAAAATTTTGGCAGTTATTGTTAAAATTAAGACACGGTTTGAAAGCAAGTCCAGATGATGTTTTACATATTTTTTTTTATTTTAATTTATTTTAATATTTTTTATTAGTTTATATTATTGGTATCAAAACATATTTTTTTAAAAATATCAATATTAAAAAAAAATGACCACTTAACTCTCAAGCATCCTTTGTATAAACATGGTTTGCTTCTAACGGAGCAGTAAATGGAGCTATCGAGAAATTTAAATTAAATAGATAAAAATCCTTTATATAAATATAATCATGATTTGCTTCTAGCGGAGCAGGATCGTCAAGAAAATGGAGCTATCAAGAAATTTAAATTAAACAGAGAAATCGCCCTTCGTACCTTAAAGTCAAGCATGTTGTCCTACCTGTCAGTTGCCCGAGGTCCTAAGCTATTGAGTTTTGCTTCTTTTGTGTAGGAGAGCAAATTCCAACAATAAGAAAAGCAAAACTTCCTTGAAAAGAGATGCCAAGTTGCTCACTAAAGCTACGACTCCGGAGGATGAACGAGAGAAGTAGTTAGTAGAGAACGACTTGACGGTAAAAAGTGTCTTTGGAGTTTGAGTTTAATTAAACGACAACGTTCGTTTTTGTTTTTTGTTTTGGTCTTTCAACTGAATCGAGCAAAGTAAATCGGAGTTAAATGGATCGATAATTTGAACGGTCCAATTAGCGATATAATTTGGGTTACTAATTCCTACAATTCTTTTCAGCCTCTTAAAACGAACATATATTTTCCTTTCTCCGGTTCAAGAAAAGTTACGGAATACAAACTTTCTTATGGTGGGTTCATTGCGGGGTTGAGGCTACGCAAATCTTCCATGCTCCATCAAGTTGGGCCGGCAATATAGTCCTTTACTGATTATATATATCTCGGTGATGTTTAAACAATAAGAGTATTATATATATATATATATATATAATTTTGGTTATAGTTTGAAAAAAATAAATTTTTTAAAAGTATGGTTAATTATAATTAGTTAAATTTAGATATATTAATGATAAAAATTGTTGTTGAAGTTTATGTTAAAAAACATATATATAAAATATTTAGTTGTTTAGTTGATGTTGATTTGCAAACAAAAAAACTTACTTGAAAATACAATAAAATAATATTTTTTATTTTTAAAAAATATTTTTAATATAAGTAAATCAAAATAATTTGAAAAACACAAAAAATTTGTTGGTATAAAATGACTCCTTTTATATTTTTAGATCTTTTTGATCTCTTGATTTTAAAAAATATTTTTAAAAATAAAATGATATTATTTTGATGTAATTTATTAATAAAAAACATTTTGAATCATTACCATTATCATAATCTCAAGTATATTTAATTAAAAAACATATAAAAACTACATTCAAACACAAATTTTTAGTTGGCTACATAGCATAAAACATAATTTGATTTATTACCATATATTTTATTATATTCATTCATTGCAAATCCGAAAACTAGGGGGAAACAAATGCAGCCTACAGGTTTACGGGCAACAACCATTAATTAAATATACTAGGAGGTGGAGCCAGTGCCTTCAGGGAACTTTCTCAAGTTAAATCACGATTCAAACCCAGATACGTTTCCATTGTTTTGGACGCCCCTGGCTCGTTGCAGGCTATCTCTCGTTCGAGGCACAGATTGTTTTCTCTCCCAGCTATGTATATCTTGCTTGTGTACGTGTTATTAAGAGATGAAAGTAATCCCTCAACTTTACAGTGGTGACCGCTTTAGTTCTCGATTATTTTCGAAGAAATATATGGCTTCTAGTCAAAAGGTTTCTAGCCGTGTCCATGAGCTGAACAGCAACATGTTCATAACTGTATATTTTAATTGTTTACAGATTAAGAGAGAAACAACGAGGCATGATTTGATTGTAGCAGGGAAGGCATTTGGCAGTCTAGTGTACTGTTTTATTGTCTTTGATTTTTAAATTTTTTTTTTTTTGCAGTTGTTTGTCTTTAAAGTATATTTTGTTTAAAATATATATTAAATTACTATTTTTTATTTTTAAAAAATATTTTTAATATCAAAATATCAGAATAATGAAAAACACCAAAATTAACTTGAAAAGAAAAATGCAAGATTTTTTAGGAGTTCAAGATGAAATTTGTCATGGTGTCTTGATGGTTTTCAACGCAAATACTGTGTTTCGATGGTTATCGATTTGGCTTGAAAAAGTATTGGATTTTTATGTTTACTTGGTTAACACGCGGGTTACTAGTTCAATTTATGTTATTTTTTTTATTAAAATGATATTACTTGAATATTTTTTAATTCCTTGATGTAGTCCTAAGGTTTGACTTGAATTAGCCAACTCAACTGGGTTATAAGTTAACTTATTGTGAATTAGATTTAATTGGGTTAATAGTTTTTATTTTTTAAATTAAAACATGGCATAGATAAGGTTTTAGATTTCAAGTTTTATTAATTGATCCAGTGAGCTAAATAACATTGAATAATTATAGATTACAAGGAAGATACGATGATTATTTTTAATGTAGAACAACAAATATTTTAAATATTGTGAATATTTTTATAATTTTTAAATAGTAATTAGTGAAGTTTTATTAATTATTTACTATGATCTATTTTGAAGGAAAAAAAATACAAGTATGAGAAGTAAATTTTAAATAAAAATACTACTGTTATTTTTTTTTTCGAGTCACGCAATTCTATTCTCTTGTTTGTTTTTTCTTATTCAAAATAAATCCTAATAAATAATTGTTAAGATGCCACTAATTACACCCTTTGCACCTTAAGATTTTTCAAAGTTTTGTTGGGGTTCATGGATGTTAATGTTAGGTCATTAGAATAAATTAATTCTCCTTTGTAAAATATTGTTCATCCAAGTTTAGAATTATTGTTATAATAACATTCTTGTCCTTCAAACAAAAAATAATTGAATTTACTTGACTTCGAGGGAGAAGAGGTATCTATACAAAGTTCATTCTTTATTATTAAATTAATTAGAGATAAACTAGTATTTTTATGTTTGAAAAGCACATTAAAAGGACCAAATACCATTCAAAGCAAAAACTTTAAATTTGGCATCTAAGGTTTTTGTTTTATTTTATCATATTCATTTTATTATTATAATCAAATTGACTAAAAGATAATGCAGTATCTATATAAATATAAAATATAATTTAAAAATAAAAAGCAATAAAAAATGTACAATGCGCGTGATAGTGCGTGGAAGAAGCCTGTGCTCTTCTGATAAGACGTCCGACATTTCCAGTTACAAAAATAAAAAATAAAAAAAACCCTTCCACCTTCTCATCAGAATCCTTACGGTGTCTTCTTCATAAAGCGGGTGCACAGCTAGTTAATTATCTATAAATGATTCAAACCGTCAGATTACTTGCATGTTCAAGGGCTGTGAGCAAAAGCTTGTGTCCTGCAGCATGACCTGTCAATCACTCACCGTGGATTTCAGGTATAGCTTCGTGGATCCAGGGGCCTTTATCTGATGACTTGAAATTCCAATCCAGCTAAGTTTTTAATTAGATAATTAATTTCCAGTTGAAAAATCACCGAAAATGATGTCAACAGGGAAATCACGAAAAACTCACAGCAAGCGAACAGGGTTTCCCACTCTTCCATTGAGAAAAATCCTGTAGGAATCCTTAGAGAGCTGTCAAGCACTGTCATATCCACACACACACAGTAGAAATAGTTCACACAAATGAGAACAATCACGACATGAAAAATCTTGATAAATCCATGAAGAAAAGAGAGGCGATAGACAGTGTTATATAAATAATTTAGCTACCATATAAATTATCCACAAAATCATAACACTAGATATTAATTATTTTTCTTTCTGTACTCTTTTCTCATCCTTCTATTTCCTCTCTCTCTACTTTGGTGAAGATCCAAAAGGCACACATTTGCGACAAGCCTCAAGCAAAACTCAACGGGCTATGCCTCAAAGCTATGATTGAGGACAAAATGGGTGTCTCCCAAAATTACTCAGCTGGTCCCTAAATTACACTGCTAACCTGTATGTCTAGATGAAAAGGCTACGATTCCATAGAGTGACCGTACAAGTATCTTTTACGTAAACACAACGAAAGGCCCTTGCGGCGAAAATTCTCCAGATTGATCCACTCTGTTTTTTATTTTAATACACTACAAAACAGAAGCAACCTCTCGAATCCCTGTGTCGATCTTCATCCACGAACCCTTGGGCTTCGAGCCTCGAAGCGACCATCCCGTATATTTAGAAAAATAACAGAAATGCCATCAAATCTCTCTTTCTTTCTTTTTTTGTTCCTGACGAGGCAAATAAGCATCGGAATACGTGAAGCTAGAGAGCATCCTGCTTTCTCCCTGTTTTTTCGAGAAAGGCCCCAGGAACCGTGCCCCTCCACCTCTACATTCACCATATTTGTCTCTTTAAGGTAAATTTCGCAGCTTTTATACTGTGCGAGTGGCCTCATCCAGAGTAAAGTGGTGCTCGATGCAACTAGGCATGGTCATTGGCCATCATCTGCTGTGTCAAACTATGGCCACCGTATTTTGAGACTGATAGCAAGGATTGAATGGTCATGTCTGTTCATTTAGAGTATTCTTTTTATTCATTCTCCTCGCTATATAATTTCTTGTTGGATAGGAATGCAAATTTTAATTGAATAGTCAACGGGAAAAGATAATTCACGTGCCTAACCAAGAAGGTCAGGAATGCTCGATTCATGTATGAGCAGAGATTAACAAATCGCATGCACATAAAAAGAGATGCCTCGAGATGTGAATTGAGAGAGCTTTTTTTTTTTCAGCTTTCTGAATAAAGTTATACTCCACACGCACCATAGTTTTAAGAGCCAACCGGTTCAGTTTTTGGATTTTGAGTTTTAACATGATGATGACATTATATAGATTATCTTTTAAAAAAAATAAAATAATATAATTTTAATAAAAAAAATTAATAAATTGTAATTTAGTTTTTATGTGAATTTTATTGAATTCACCAAATTGCAAAATCAGTTGGCATATATCAATTTTTTTTTTCAATTCAATTTAATTTTAATTCTAAATTGAACTATCAAGCTGGACGAGATTTTAAAATTATGATATACCCATGGGAAATATAGTTTAACAGTTTAGATTTTAAGTTTTTTTTTAAATTATCTGTTTGAATATTAAAAATTTAAGATTATTAAAATTTTATATGGTTAGTTACATTAAAATTTTTAAAAAATAATTAAAATAGATATAAACTCCTTCGGATAACTATAATTAAAAAATCGATAGAATATTATAGCTTAAGCAATTTATGACATCTTTGCTTTGTGGAGTTTCCAACGAATTTGTACTCTATTTCTGTTGATTTCTCGATAAACACGAATTGGATGCATGGAGGCTAGATCGAGGCCCTGCCAAGTGAAAAAAAGAAGAAGCTACATTGCATGCAAGAATAATCTAAATACTGTATAAATGTGCACAAAGTCTTGATATAAATTAAAAAGGGATAGCATATTTTCGAGTTCGTATAATTGAGATTCTGATTTTTAATTTTATTCAGCCAAGTATTTGGTTTATCAGCAAATATGATAGATGTGCTGTTCTATTTTAATATTAAAGATGATTTTAAATAAAATGAGAGATAAGAAAGATAATTAATTATGTTAACTTACATTATATCAATATAAAAATGAATTAACTCGTGGATTATGTGAATATAATCACCTGCAAATAGTTAACAGAATTAAAGTTGTCAAACAGAGGAAAAAACTAAAATTAAAGTATCCAATGTCTTGAAACTTTACAAGCTTAAGGAGGATATTTTAATGGCGGGGCTGGGGCTCTCTCATTTATAAAGAAATGCAGTAGAGCACCAAGCGATAGAAGATTGAGGTACCGTATCCCATAAAAGATAAGTGATAGATTGTTTTTAGACTTAAAATTGCGAGGACTTAAATCTTTTTAAGACAACAATATACTTACGTTTTGTACGTACCATACATGTCGTCAACTAACTTCAACTGTATTTTAATCCTCTAAAAATATTACAAATGATTCCATTTGAACCAGCAATGTATGAAAAGCCAACGACTGTAGTGCTCAAAGATTAAACCACCTATTCAGAGTTTGTGTTTTTTTTTTTTTTTCTACAAGTTTTTTGCAAGAGACTCGGAAGAAGAATTAAATAGAAACCGAGAGACAAGGATTTACTCGAGGGAAATACACGCAAAAAGTAGAATTTACTTCAACAGAAAAATATAAAAGAGCAAATGGCGAGTCAAGGGAATTGAACCTTTCTTATTGAGTTTACTCTACCATGTGCCAATAACCACCCAAAATAAAAACAACAAGGTCCAGTCAGCCACGAAGAGGTCCATAAAATTGGAAACATGGGCAAAACTCCTTGTATCTCTTTAAAGTGGGCTTGCAGTGCAACAACTATAGAAGGCTATGTTTGAAAATGTGACTCTTTAAAGTGGGCTTGCAGTGCAACAAGTATAGAGTTACACCCTTATTATGAATGTTTTTTAAAGTAATTTTTATATTAAAATAATATATTTTTTTATTTTTTAAAAATTATTTTTAAAATTAGTGTAATAAAATGATTCAAAACATATAAAAAATATTAATTTTTAGTAAAAAAATTAAACTTTTTAAAAAGTATTTCCAAACACTCCACCATGCTTTGTTGTTTTTTTTTTAAAAAAACTTTAGGATAAAGACTACACGTACAGTTGTTGAGCCATGTTTATGTGTAGCTTAAAGGCAGCTATGGTTGTGATTAGAGAGAAGCGTGATCGGTTAACATGTATTGTTGATGGTATTGGTGTCAATAATGAAGCTACAATATATATTGCCAAAGAAAATGTGCTGAAGATGTAGAGGTTCTATTCTTTCTGCAACGGAATACATAAATATTTTACCAGTTAAATCATTAAAAAAAAAAACCATATGTTTGTACAAAATCAAAAAATCGATGTAGATAATTTTGTAAATTTACCCTAGATAAAAAATCGATGTAAATAATTTCCACTCCCCCCCTCGTGTCTATGATCTTGGACTTTTTGCGAGAGAGCCATGTGGCTTTCACTTTGTTTTTTTAAGAAAAAAAAATTAAAGTGAATTTTTTTTTTAAATCGAAAGGTTAAGCATCGCACTCAAAATTGTGTGTTACGTGGTTAGTATCTTTCGTCTCAACGGGTTTTAATGGAGCAAGTGGATGTTTGCTAACAATCGAGGGCTTCATGAATGAATTTTTAAAATTTAAAGAATGTAGAGTAAATTCATAAAGTTCTCTGTGCTAGGTTCAATTTGCTATTTTGATACAAGTGCAATATCTTGAGTTAAATCCTGAATGGCCATATACAATATTACGAAGAGTTGTAAAAAAAAAGAATTTATTATATAATTAAAAAACTATAATTTTAGTAAAAAAATTAAAATTCAATGGTATTTAATAAAAAAATTCTCAAATTAATTTTCTACTGATCTATTTTGACGGGCTGGAATAACAATTTAGAAAAAAATTGAAAATGAAAAAAATTAAAGAACAAAAAAAGCCATGAACGTGTGCCAATGTGCCCAGGTGGTCTTGCATGCTTGGCCAATGAAGAAAGAGGCATCCCCCACGTGCCATGCCTACTTTATTTTTTTTACAATGAAGAGTTTACCATACTGTTCATTTTCAATTTTTATCTTCTCATTTATAATTTATTGCAAACAATAAAATCAGTTGTTCCTCCTTAAAATTTATCGTTGCAGGATGATTTTTTAAACCTCAAAAACTTTATAGAAAGAAAATCATAAAAAATAATCAAGCTTTATGTTTAATTAATGCAACATATAAAGATGAAATCAAAAAATAAGTTTTATAATCAATCAAAAAGAAGGAAAAAAAAGAAGATAAAATCAGTACTATAGCATATCGTGTTTTCACTGCGAGTTAACAGTGACCGTACAGTGAAAAATCAGTAGATTTTTGCTGACTGAAAAAAAACGCTGGATCCATTTATTTTCATGATGCTATATAATATAATACACATTTTACTACGATCACCGATATAAAAATATTTAATTAATCCACGTATTCCTATTTAATTAACCCCCACACTCCACAGTTTTACTTCGAACCCAAGTACAAAAGCCACCGACAATGCAGAACACGCAAGTGATAGAGGGGCACCCAGGCATGTGGTGCAGGCTGGCTGGGAGCAACGATCGAGTTGAACGTGGTTATTAGTCATTTTGACATCAGCAGAAAAATCTTAAGTACAAAAACCTTGTACCTTTAGACAGTTACACGTCAACCACTATCTGGGGCCACTGTCTTGTCAATATAGATACGTGTGTGTGTGTGTGTGTGTTCTTTCCTAATTGGAGAAACAAAAAGGCCATACAACTGAACTGCAAAAAATATATTGCGCAGTAGGACCCACTCAATCTACGACCCTCTTGGAATTCAGAATCAGCTGCGAACGTGCCCATTTAACGTTAGGAGCAATAGCTAGTGAAAAGTCGGTGTGGTCGGTCCCCTACACGCACAAGGGTTCCATCCCACACGTTTCGCGTTTTGTTGTTTTCTTAAACGTGATTTTTGTGTTATTTTTTAAAGTATTTTTATTTAAAAATATATTAAAATATTTTTTTTATTTTTAAAAAATTATTTTTAATATCAACATATTAAAATAATTTAAAAATATTTATTTTCAATAATAAATAAATAAATAATTTAATTTTTTTTTAAATCATAAAAATAAATAGAATATCCTGATCATTAGTGGTGGACAGCAAGGACTGATCCCTTATCCCACCTTGGAGTACGATACAGCCCTAACCACAGTAAAAAACAGAAAAAGAAAAAATTATTGTCTCGTTGCAGTAGGCGCCGTATTAGAGCACCTTCAATAAAAACCTTAATTTTAAATTGATTTAAATATACCTTTATGAAAAAAAAAAACAAGGACTTATGTGTCAAAAAAATCCTTACAAGCTACAAAACATAACAAGCATCCACTTTTTTTTATCCTTTCAAGAGCAAGACGAAAGAGATGATGATATTCGTGAGATAATAAATTCTATTATATTGAGGGTGATTTAGACATTTTAAATACGACAAACCTAGGCAATAAAACTAATAATATTTAGAGAGACGCCTTTGTCCTTTTTGCGTTGCATTCATATGGAAAAAATAAGACGAAACCGCAAATTAGTTTGCTAGTTGCACTACTGTTTATTTCTATATTTAAAAAAATTAAAAAATTATATTTTAAATTAATATTTTTTTATATCATTTTGATGCATTAATATTAAAAATAATTTTTTAAAAATAAAAAATATTATTTTAATATATTTCTGAATAAAAAATATTTTTAAAAGTAATTATTATATTTCTAAACATGTTTGTATAGAAACTCTCAATAAATTTTATAAAAATCTATTTTTTAAAAGAAAATATTAAATGATTCAGAATCTAAAAAAGTTATGAAATCATAGATCCAATAACTTGGTAAAAGTAAATTGGTATCATTAACATGAAATAAAGATGAATTTTTTAAAAAGTTTTCCAAACTAAATAAAATACTTGATTGAGGCCAAAAAACACAAAATTTAGCGTAGGCATGCTAAGGCCCGCATCTTCATAAACGTAGCGTCACTGGGAAGAATTTACCTTATGAAGAAAGAGAGTCGGCCAATTAGAGGGCAATTCGAGAATCTCCAAGGATTGAGCTTGATCAAAGCAACTGCAATGGGAATTGGGATATATTATTTTGACTTCCATATGGAGGTTTGCTTCTGGACACTTTCAACTGTTTCATTGACCATGTTCAAAGGAACCAGAAAGTATGTTTCAATGTTCTGTTTCATTCTTTTCATTACCGTGGGAAGATAGTCCATTCTCCCTGTCGTGCTCATCTCCTCTCGAAGACGATAGACAGAGATACCTTCTGCTTTCATCATACATGCATGTGTTATTACATCAAAACATAGATATAGTGGCAGTGAACTCATGTCTGGAAGTTCTAATTCTCTGGAAAAAAATCCTCTAACATCTGTTTAAGCGTTCTATTAACAGATACATAAAAAAAATCAACCATTCACTTTGTTCTCATACAAGAAGAGATTCGGGGTGTGGGTTGGATGAGAATTAACCAATATAACCTTCCGGATGGTGATTCCAGCCTGAAGCAGCCCCCCACCCAGATGCCAGCCAAACCTGATGAACATCTTACAGTATTGATTTTCTATAAAGGATCTATTTTTTCCCTTTACTCAGTGAATAATTCTCACATTGCCTTCCTTTTTAGATTAAAGAAATACACATACTGCCCAGGTATATCAGGGCATGAAACTTCACAGCTTTATTAGACCTGATGACATGGATGCATGGCCAAGTCATATGATTATCATCTGCGCGGTTGCTAGGAAACAACTTTAACTGGCATAGTACTATTAATTAGTGACCTGCATGCAATCAAATATGAGATTTGCCTCCAATCTACCCAACTCAAACCAGCCTTTTAATCATGAAGACAACCAGCACTATCTTCTCTACATCTCCCTTCTAATTCTTGGTATTATCCATTTCAAATAGAACAGTGATTCAACTTCTTACACCTATGATTATTATTAGCATATGACCTCAGTCTTATCGGATTACAGACCTCCTATATGCAAAGCCCACTCATGTCTTGCCTTAGACGAGAAGAGGATAAGTCCGATCGAGGAATTTCATGGTCATTATTTTTGCTACATATACTTGCTCATTTTGTGACGCCACTTTCTACACTCCACTGTTATTAATTTGTTTTCTTTTCCCCTTATCTAGCATCTATTTGTTTCTAATTTATTCCCTTCTTGAATAATTCAACTTGAGACATTGAGGGGTCGCTTTCAATATCAATATACAAATAGATCCGTGATGCATTATACATACAATCAACATTTGACATCGATGACAAACCAATAAAAAATTGATCTGGTGGGTAGTTTCCTGCATGACTTAATTGGCATGCCTCGCTGTCATATTCCTAATTTCCTATTATTCACACCCAAATTCTTTCCACGTCTTCTCATGACCACCATTTTCAGCAGACCATACAGCATGTTAATATTAAGGTAGCCTTAACAACTGATTATAGCTTCTTGACAAAGTCTCTATCTAGCTCGCATTAAACTACAATCTTCTTACAGGCAGGCTTCACCTATGCAACAAAACCATGTTGAAGAAGGGAATTTCTGAAACTACAGTTGTGTTCCTTGTGTTGATGGTATTCTTCTTCACTTCCCAGATAAACCTCTCATTGCTCTCAAGATCAAATGTATCCGAGGCTTCTTCAATACCCAAGAGTAGACCAGGTATGAGTTACTCGATCCTTCAGTTAATAAGAAACACTAGTTGTTCATGACTAATTAAGTCGTGCGTGTTATGATTTTTCTTCTCAATTACAAACTCAGAAATCAAGTATCACGCTGGCCAGGTTCAAGAGTTGACCTCCTGCAACACTTTGCAACCTAGCTAGTTTGGAACCATTTTTTTGTTTTTGATTCTTGTCTAGTTTTAATTTCATATTTATGGATGTGTGTCAATGCAGTTTTTTCATTTTTTCATCTTTGTATAGCTTTGTATTACTTGCGCAGATTTCACACACACACACACACACACAGTTGTAATTAATTCGTTGGTATTTCAGTCCCCCGAATAAAAACATAACCAGGCTGAAACAACTGCTAACGTGAGTCATCTCCGATGAAGGAATAGATCAAAAACTGAATATATAACTTGTGATCCAAATGGGTTTTCAGCTGATTCAATTTCATATAGCTCAGCTCTTAAAAAAGATCAATTCAAAATAATTAACGTGAGTAAAGTCATAAAGAGTGTAATTCATCTATCATTTTCTAATAATTTAACAAGTAATTAGCGAGATCAGATGGTTATTATAGTAGAAAATAGGAGATGCAAGCACGAGTGAGTCAAAATAGAATAGCGGTGCAAATTGTTCCCAATTTAAAAGTTTATTGTATTTGTTTTACAGGACTACTTTTAAGCGAGAAAAGGGAAAAAAAACCAGCAAGTTCATCCACCCATTCAGGTATGTGTTAGAATCAGTAAAACATAATTGGTCTAAATTGAATTTCAAAACCAAACTTTTTTGATTTCGTGCATTCAACGCGATAAATTTGGTCTTAGTTCGTTTTAAATAATTGTTCATTTATACCAGCCTGTTTTGATTTCCGAGAAACCAAAACAACGTGAAAGAATTGTTTTTTTTTTTAGAATCCATTTATTATGCTTTCCAAACATAATATATGAACTCAACCCGCATAATCCGAGATCCAACATGTACAATCTATTCAGTTCGCTTAGATTTTTTTAAAATCTAGCTCAATTCATTGCAATCTTCCTCTTAAAAGTAAATAAAAATGGTCATCTTTAAACCAAAACGATATATTTGTTTCCCTGTTATAGAGAAAAGTAGGTCAACACTAAGTTATAAGAAAATTTATAGGCACAGGCCATGGACAAAATTTAGACTCCACTTCTAGTTATAATGAGCTACCAGCATAAGAGGGGCTCAGGCTTTATATTATTGCTGTTTAATTTTTTTTTTATTTTAAAATATATAAAACAATTTAAAAATATTAAACAAAAATATTTTAAATAAAAAGATAAAAGTTTTATAAAAGGAAATTTTAAACACAGTGCCAAAGAACTAATTAACTTCAGTTTGATCGAGATCGAGACTTAGTTAATTCACGCATCATTCGTACAAAGAACTAATTAACTTCAGTTTGATCGGGAACTTAATTCACTCACCATTCGAAATATCTAAATGGGATCAAGTAGGTTTTGTAATTAATTGATATGGTAGATAGAAAGAAAATGCGAGTAAGAACTAGAATGCTAATTAGCACAAATGATTGTCAACAGTCAGCATTATGTATCTGTTTTACAGGTATTCTAAGCAAAACACGAGAAGACAGGCCAGCACGGTCACCTCCCCATTCACTCTCGGAGGTCAAGAGACCAATCACATGCGATTGCTCTCACAATGACTATGATTTGTGGTTTATCAACGGCCCTACGCTATTGGATCCCTCCACTTCAACATTCTTCACAACGGGCCCCACTATCTCGACATCACCAGACTTCGCAGTAAAATTTCGTCCTTACCCTCGGAAGACGGATGAAAGGGCCAAGTCTAAAGTCAACGAACTGACAATCACCTCAGCTCCACCAAGATCCTCCTGTGGAATCACACATTCTAGTCCAGCCATAGTATTCAGCACGGGCGGGTACACAGGAAACTTCTACCATCAGTTCAATGATGGGCTCCTCGCTCTCTACATCACCATCAACTCTCTCTCTCTCAGTCGAGATGTCATCCTAACGGTCACCAATTGGAGTGATTGGTGGGCCCAGAAATATGCTCATCTCCTGCATCGATTCACCGAGCACCCCATCATCAACATGGACAATCAGACCAGGACACATTGCTTCCCATCAGCAATCGTGGGGCTAATGACGCACGGTCCCTTGGCTGTGGATCCCACGCTAACCCAGCATAAAACACTCCTTGATTTCCATGCACTCCTAGAAAGTACATACAGTCCACGAGGTAAATATGCTTCAACGCTTGGTAAATCAAAGGGAGCTAGGCCACAACTTGTTTTGGTGAATAGAAAAAATGGTGTTGGTCGTGAGATCCTGAATTTAAAAGAAGCTCTCAAGGCAATCGAAGAGGTGGGATTTAAAGCAATTGTGTTTGAGCCGAAACGAAATGGTGCAGTGGGTGACACATACAGGCTACTCCATGGAAGCCATGCAATGCTAGCGGTACATGGTGCTGCAATGACACATTTGTTGTTTCTCAGAGTAGGAATGGTGCTAGGTGAAATTGTGCCAATCGGAACAGATTGGCTTGCTAAGACATTTTACGAGAAGCCGGCTAGAGTTTTGGGATTAGAGTACATGAAATATAAGATTGAAGTCAATGAAAGTAGCCTGGCAGAAAAGTACGGGGCTAATGATTTGGTGCTAAAGAACCCTCCAGCTTTTGTTAACGGAGATTGGCCAAAAGCAAAGGTATATATGAAGACCCAAAATGTGAAGCTTGACATGGTTAGGTTTCGGAAATACTTAAAGGAGGTTTTTGTGAAAGCCAAAAGATTCATGGACAAGGAAGGCTAGCTGTCGACTAGCAGCATCAACTAGTGCAGGCATGTTGATACTGATAAGTTTCTTCGTCAAATGAATGTTGATGTTGTCATTAACATTGTATATACAATTATCTATTCTACAATTCTTTAAAAGATCGATCTTCATAACTTCCCCTCTCCCCTGTTAGCTGGCAACACCGAATTTTGTCTCTAATTAACCTATACCGGTATTCAGTCCTGAACATATTATATAGCTTACTTAGCATCGATCACCTTTAATAATATCTGTGGGTTGGAGACAACCTCTCATGTATGATTTGTAGCTAGTTTGGTGACACTTACCCGTTGTGATCGAGACCGTTCCTCTCTAGCCATTAAATAAACACAATGATTGCTAAGAAAAAGCCACTTGCAGCTCGGTCCGCTCAAAACAAAACTGAGAGAAGTTTCCTTTCTTGACTTGGTTAAAGAATCCCTGTCAGCATCCCTAGTTTGTCGTTTGGTAGAGCATTCTAAAAATTAAGTTAAACCAAGAGAAAAAAAGAAAGAACGATGTTTGTTTTGGACAGTGGACCAAAATATGTATTACGGGCCAGACTGTCCAGGTCCATGGTCCAGTAGGCCAGTGCATTTACCTCGACCTCCAATCTAATGATCGGCATTAACACTCTTCTGACTCTTTCTTCGAACCATATAAAATACCCAACAGAGCTGAAGGCCCTGGTAGAATCCTCAAGGCCCGGTGTTTCCCTGCGGAGGACGGTAGGCCACTTCATTTTATTAGAGTATGACCTCCGAAACAATTCATCAGCCATCAATTGTCAATTCATCAGCTATCAATTTTCCTATGCTTAGGAATATAATTTTCTTTTCGTTTACTTTTTTTCCTAATCGGAGGCTATAAAACTTTGAATCACGTAATAAAGAAAACCATTCTCATTATATAGTAATAGAGCAAATTGAAGTTGTTAATATTTGAAATTACTGAAAGAAGAAAGTCATCAAATACACAATTGTTTTGAGTGTTTACTAGCTATGTTTTTTCCATTTTACACAATTTTTCCCCCATTTCAAACCCATAGATTAAGCCAGTACTAATTTTTGGAGGAGTACCAGATAAGAATGAAGAGGACCTTCAAACCCACCAACGTGGCACGCTTCTATGCTTGGTTGGAGCCAATTCCTCTGTGACATTGCATGTACTCATGTTTACGCTGTCCCTGCGTTCCAACATTAAATTTGTTCCCTTCTTCAGATATAAGACAGGCGAGGTGCCGTTTTCAAGTGAAACACATTACTTGGTAAGTGAATTTAGTGCACAATCTCATCATTATGATTGACTGTCCTATTCGGTCAAATCCGACCCTCAAATTTTCCTTTCATGCATGGATTCAAGTTACTCTCCATCATGGTCAGACCACCAATCCTATTATCAGCCTTCAGAACTGACCACCTCCTTTCATCAACAAGATTCTTCCTCCAGTCACTACAGTAGACTGTTTCGATCAAGAAATCCATAGGGTTGCGTTAGCAGCAAAATCTCAAGTCAGGTACGTATTAGTCTGTTTGATCTCATCTCCATTAATTGTATATGCTTAGACCACGTAGCAGTTGATATAGGAGTGGTTTAGAAAATGGTCCAGGCAGCTTGCTAGAAATGAAGCATTTTCTAAACTCTCCCCTTGTAATATTAACTCCCAATCCGTATTTTTCTCTTTTCCCCTCGACAGGGAATGGCGAGAGGGCAGATTTTGATTTCTTAAGGCCAAACATGTTGTACTGAGCACAAGCTTGCAGCCAAGAAGCTCCTTGCACTCATAACCATATTAATAATCCGTGGAGCCTCACTGCAGATCATGGATAAAAGAAATTCAAAGATTGCAACAGTACTGTGCCTCGCATTCTTCGTGTACTTCTTTATATTACATGCCATTCACTCAAGATCAAATGTGCCTTGTTTGTCCAAGGATTTTCCAGGTATGCATTGAATAAAACTTGGAATATTTTTAATAGCTGTTATGTTTCTGTGGTTAAGAAGGTTTACTCTCATCCTGGATTTTTAATTTGAAATCTTGAGACTATTACTAGAATAATTTTTAAATCTCTCTGAATGTATCAAACTGATGTACAAAGCACACTCTTAGGATCATAAAAAAAAGGTGATCTGGATTGCTGCATAAGTTGAAGGTATCCTTCATTTTAAAAGAAATACAAATAATTAAGTCATGCCATAATTGTAAATCATAGCTATTAAATATTATCCACTTGCAAAGTTAACTCAAAAAATCAAAAAATTCATGATTTGGAGTTTAACTAAGATTAAGTTTCAATTAAAAAAATATTAATATAACTAAACTTAATTAATTTGATAGTTTTTTTAATATAACTAAACTTAATTAATTTGATAGGTAGAATCATGAAATGATTAACTTGGCTAAATCCAGTCCAAATCTGACCAAATTAATAATAAAAAATTTTAAAAAATAAAATAATAGTATTTCAATAAACAATAATTTATTTATGTTAATCCAATCATCTTTAAATTAAATTTAGTCTAAACTCAATTGATTAATACCAAAAAAATTTAAAAATCAAAATAATATTATTATGATGAAAAATAATCATACTGATTGGCTGACCTGCAAATTAACCCACCATTCTAGTGATGAGAGCTAATTTTTAGATTAGATTATATGACACATATTACATGATATATCTGACAGAAATGACACAAACTTTACCTGGAAAATCCACAACTTTAATTTATTTTCATACATTGTCACTTGGAAATAAACTAGTTTAACTACCCGTATTATGTTACAAATTTTTTATTTTAATCAATGAATAATATTATTCAATTATTAAATTTTGTATTAAAAAGAATATTACATGCGGGTACACTAATTTCCTTAATGTATATAGAAAGTTTCATCACAATACATGGAAATCAAATTATTTTCATAACATAATAGAGATCAAAGCATCCTTGACATGAAAGTTTTTTTTCACTTCAAGAAACTATCCAGACGACAAATGTTATCAGGCGAATAGTTTTTTTTTTTTTTTGAATATTTTCGAAAAGCTTTTTTGACACTGACAAAGATAATATAAAAAAATTATGCATTTGGACTTGCTTGGACAGCTAGCCCGCATGCTAGGCCTTGAAAAGAAAAAGGCCAAGGCATGCATGAGTGTTTTTTTCCCAGCCCAAGTGGACACCACACTGTCTGGTTTGAATTTTTTTTATAAATATGTATAGACAACACGCTGACCGTCCATATAAAAAAACAATACGTCACCCACTACAATAAATTTCAACAACTTTTAGATGTTGAAAAACCCCATTAATAATTTCAAAAAGCTCTTAAATTAATTTTAAAATTTAAAATCAAATCAAATTTAAATAAATTTTATAGGTTTTAATTTATTTTTTTTAATATAATTAAGAATCTAAATTACCTTCATTTGAACTTTCATATTCAAGGTGAATTCATTAACATTAAAATTAATTTTGTTTAATAGTTGGAATGTGATTGATTGAAATTTTTCTCTCTAGTGTCTCAACAGGCATGGATTGAAATTAAATAAAAATAAAGTTTTAAGATTAAAATGTTAAAATTAAAACTATAAGGATAAAAAATGTAAAAAAAAGAAATTCAAAGACTAAACCGAACATTTTACATCTCATGAATGCACTATACCAATCCACACTGCTGATGTAAGATAATAACAAGATGGTAAAACCTCTAGTTATTTTAGTTTTTTTTTTTAAATTATTTTAATCTTTAAACTCATCATCACTTAAAAAGGTTATGGACAACCACCAAAATTCTGAACGAATATGTATGAGAAAATATCGGCGAGATGGCTAAGGGTATGTGCTCTCTAATTATAGTCATCGGTGTTTAAATTTATGCTAATCTGTATGAAAAGTAAATTTTAATAAATCCTGTAATACTTGTACAGTTAACCATCTCTATAAATAATTTTTTAAATAGTATTAGATAAATTCTTAATTTTCATGTTGTTTGATTTGGGCAAACAAGTGCAGGTTAATCCACGCATTGTTTGGGACATCCCTGTAATTTCTTGAGTTGTGCTTGCAGGAATTGAAGTCTTCAACCGGAATAACGTTTTCCAGAAAGACCCAACACCTCCGTCTCCGCCACCACCGCTTCCTCGACCTCAACAAATCAACTGCGACCGATCTCACCGATTCTACGATCTTTGCACAATCAACGGCCCAACCGTTCTGGACCCTGTAAACTCCACACTCTACCTTTCGGCCCCCACAAACTCAACAACCGTGGAGAAGATTAGGCCTTACCCAAGGAAGTGGGAAAAGCCGATAATGGCAGGAATACAAGAGTTCACTCTAGTTTCAAACTCAAAAAGCCAATTATGTCAAGCACAGCACAACCTTCCGGCAATCGTATTCAGTGCGGAGGGTTACACTGGAAACTTCTTCCATGATTTCAACGATGGGTTCATCCCCCTCTTCGTCACTGTTAATTCGGTTTTCCCCGACAATCAAGATTTCATCCTCGTGATATCACATGCTCAGAATTGGTGGATTAGCAAGTATGGAGATTTGCTACACACTTATAGCAAGCACCCTATTATAATCCCTGAAAACGAGACCTCCACCCATTGTTTCCCTTCTGCCACTTTAGGCCTCATATCACATGGATTTATGACCATAGACCCTAAATTAATGCCAAATTCACAAGCGTTAACCCATTTTCGTGCCTTCTTAGATAAAGCCTATAACCATGGCCAAAATCATCCCTGGAAGTCCAATCCACCAAAACCGAGGGCACGACTGGTGCTGGCGACTCGAAACGGAGGTGTTGGGCGTGTGATTTCAAACCAAAACGAAGTACAACATTTAGCTGAAGAAATTGGTTTTGATGTGATTATCTTTGAGCCTACACCTCAAACCCCGTTGCAACAAGCTTACGCACTGATAAACTCAAGTCATGCAATGGTTGGGGTACACGGTGCCGGACTTACGCATTCATTGTTTCTTCGGCCGGGCGTGGTATTCATGCAAGTGGTGCCTATAGGAGCTGAATGGCTGGCAGAGGTGTGCTTCGCAAATTCAGCCAGGGCTATGGGATTGGAGTACTCGGAGTACCGGATTGGAGCGGAGGAGAGTAGTTTGACAGACAAGTACGGTAAGAATAGCTTACTGATAAAGGATCCGGCGACTTTCCGAGGACAAAATTGGTCGAGTGCAATAATGGACATATATTTGAAGGAACAAAATGTAAAAATAGATTTGATTCGGTTTAGGGACTATCTGAAGGAAGCTTATAAGAAGGCCAAAGAGTTCATGGAAAAAGAGGGGGGCTAGCTAGTGACCATATTCTGGATATGTATGGTGTGCACCGAGGCTTTTAGAATAAAAGCTTTGATATATATATATATATATATATAGCCGGAAATGATTTTCTTTTCCTTGCGTGGTACTTTCTTTCTCCAGAAATAGCGGATCCTTTGGATTACAGAAAAATCAATCGTACAGATAATATATTATTTTATGGATATATAACATTATGGACTATAAAATTGTAATTATATTTAATTTATTTTTTATTTCATTTTATGACCTTCTTAATTATGACCATTCATAATGACTTCATACACACACAGACACAATTTCATTTTATGACCTTCTTAATTATGAGCATTCATAACGACTTCACATACACAAAAATTTCCAATTAAATTCTTTTAAATACAAGTTAATTGTCAATAAATTCTAATTTACTGGAACACGATGTCAATCCTTATGGAATGAGCTCTCTCCAAATTAGTGCTAATATGATGCTATATTCCTTAAATTAAGTGAAGGGTTAATATCTTATTAGATGATTTTCTCTTGTAAAATTAATTTTAGTTTTGTCTTTCAAATCGAACCAAATTATTTCCTTTTTATATTACCAAAATTAGTGCAGCGGTAAGCATTGGTCGTTATTGAATGTCGTTTATGTATAAATTAAGACTATTTTTTTAATCTCAAATTAAGATTTAAAGATAAATTCTAAATTAATTTGGTGTATTTAAGAAATACCATCTCAAAATTCAAATATAAAAAGCTAAAGAAGCAAGTAAATCTGCTTTTAAGAGATTAATGAGTTCTAATCTAACAACAAAAGCAAAACTTTTGCACGTTTATCCCACTGATAATAATACAAGTACAAATCTTGGAGGATTAGCCCATCGATAAGTGGGTTGGTTCCCCTTACATGATCACCAAAGGTTACTGCCATGAACAATTAAATCCTCGGCTGCATACATATATAGTGAAAACAAAAATAATGTAGAGAAACATTCGTTTATTCTTAAATCTCACAATTAAGACATTATATTTTATTGAACTAAACTATGAATTCAATATGTGAGAACACAACTACGTACACGACAACCACATTTTTTTCTGAAGAAAAGATTGCAAGTTCAACAATTTCTTACATCACAAAAACTTCAGATTGGATCTCATTAATTCATCCTTTGTAAAAGAATTTATTATGAATTGGAAAAATAAATAAATTAAGATATGCATTTGCTCCCATTTTAGCTCCCCATCTGAAATATCTCCAAAACCCCCTTTTCATTTAGTGATGTCAAACCAAATATGAACTGGGTTTTGAAGATTTTTCGTGGGTGTCAATCATCACCAAATAACCCTCTAACTTCTCCGAGGTCCCTCTTTCTTCAAGCCTCCTCCTTTTCATCTTTCACGTAAGCTTCGATCATAAATGAATCGTGCGAATTTGAGTTAACAGGGCCCTCATTTTACTTTTCTGTACGAGAGAGAGAGGACGTTTATGGACACCTTGGCACGTGAATCCTTTACGCAACCTTTCCGTTGGACAAAAGGGATCCAGATAAACTATTATTTCTCCATTAGTTAGCGAGTCAACCAGCAACGAAAAGCACACATTAGCGTTAAACAACTACAAATAATTAAAAAAAAAAGAAAAAGAAAAAGAAAAGAGAAGCAGGCACTGTTCTAAAGCTATACATTTTACTCCCTTTTACAACTACTACAGCACCTAATATGGATATAGATGTTAATGTATTATACTCTTATGTCTTCTTCTTGTTGAGCTGGTGGATCGTTCTGTATAAATGTAATTTATTCTCTCTCTCTCACAAACACAGATATATATATATATATTACATCTATTGCATTATTGCATACAATGAAGATTATTGAGTGTTTTCTGTATGATTGACAATTGACATTATAGTATGACAGGATTTGGAGCCGTGGTTGCTTGACAGACGGTTTATTAATGAAAAAAATATGATTGGCATGTTGATTATTTATTAAAATTTTATGAATAATTTTATTGTATATGCCTTTTATAATTCTTATATATAGAAGACACGTTATAAAACATATGATATTTCTAGTTGCAAATTTGCATGATTCTATGAAGATTTTGTGAAGAACTTCTGTTCTTAAATATTTTTAAAATATCCGTGCAATGTTAAAAAATAAAAAATCAACATCCAGACGTGATTAAAAATAACATTATGTATAGAGCTAACAATTTTTTATTTTTAAAAAATATAATAAGAAACTTATTTGAAGATTAAGCATGAGTTTTTTTCTTAATAATATTCATAATAAATGAAAAAAGACACGGTGAAAATTGCAGAAAAACTTGGTTTCAAATTTAATTTTTCAATATAATAAAGATTTAGCTACAAACTCCGTTTTTTGTTTAAATATTTTTTTTTAGTGTAAAGTTGTATGCAGGCGATCATATATAATGATTTATATGATACCAGAAGATCTGCTCCTTTTTCTTTTTTCTTTTTTCTTTTCCTTTTTCTTTTTCAAGGATCTATTATAAAGAGACAAACTTCTTAAATTAATAATTGATGGAGAATGCAATACAAACTATTGAACATTATATAATAAACTTGTTTCAATTTGTATAAAGTTTCCTTTTCTTTTTCTTTTTTTGGAGAATGCAATACAAACTATTGAACATTAATAATTGCAACTTTTGTTTTTTCCCCCCACTATATAAATAATAATTGGTCTAGTGAGCAATCTCTTTTCTCTGTTAAATTATTTCCTCTTATAAAAAAGTTTACGCTATATATATGAGAAATTAGACTATATATATATATATTCATAATTTAAAAGATAGAAATTCACTCGATTAGTGACCAATCCTCGAAGCAATTCGAGGGTTTGTAACTAGTGTATTTTCAATTCGAGTGGTGGTCAGGGTTTGTGCACTTGCTTTGAATGTAAACCAGAAGCATGCATGTTCATCCATGGTTATTTTTGCAATTGTATATTTCATTGCTAATAATATATATTTGATACAGCTCAAAATCCATTTTCATATGGTTTTGCGTTCTTTTGGAAGTATCATATGCATTAAAAGGAACTTTTCCATCCAATTAAAATTATCCAGAGAATTTCGAGTATCTTATGCTTCAAAACAACGAAATTGTGCCTAGCAAAAAGCGGCCAGGAACCATCTCTTCTGGTTTATAGATTGCCAAAAAATTACGCGTTTTTACGTCTTAAAACCTCTTGTTTACATTTTCAAGATGCCTTTTCATTTCCCTTTCTTTGCGAAGCTTCCTTTTGTGTAACGCAAACAACTTGTTTCTCTTTTGCTTTTCGCAATTACATTTCTCCCTTTCTTGTCTGTTTTTTCAGTATTTATTTGTTGTCTATTCTCCTTTAAGGTGAGAAACTCTTGAACATTGAGTTAGCACTCTCAAACATCTTGCTAATCTTTAACTGGTCTCTCCTCATTCGTCATCAATGGAGTGCAAGCTACTAAATGTTGCTTTTTCAAGCCTCAAGACCCCAAGTTCTCTACCACCTCATTCGTATCTCGCCCATCATCAACCAAACACCCTCAAATTTATTCTCCAGTCAAAATCTGGAGCTAATGGGCATCATCCTCTTCATGCCTCTTCATCTTTTCGCACAAGGTAACCAGCAAAATATAAATGCTTCATGTATACATATTTAACGTTGTAGATTTCTTGCTATGGATGCTGGTAACACAATGCCCATCTGTTTTTACAGCAGTAAAAGATGATGTCTGTTCAAAGTCAAAGCATTCTTTCACATTGTTTTTACTTTTAAGTTAACTACTTGGAGAAGGATCTTCTAGAGGTTACAATCTATTCATGACTTAATTAGCTTCAAAGAGTTATGAGCGTCTCAAGAAAAAGCTTCGTCGTTCCTTAAAAATCTGTTTGCGGACTGCTGGAGCATATCCTTATTGAGGACAACGGACATTGCAGCGAAGCAATGATATGTGATGGCCTAGAATATGAAGATATGGGACCGCTGATACTCATTGGGATCGGCTTTGTGATTATGCTAGTTTGCTATTTCTTGACTTCCTTGGATGCTCAAGTATTGTGGTATTTTACTAAATAATTGATTAGTTGCAGAGAAATCACATAAAATTGAGTTTAACATGATTAATTTGTTAGAAAGCCAAGAACGCTCCAGTTCTGGAATATTTGATTTTAAACTGTTGTTACTATTTCCTTGTCATGTAGATATGCTAAAGAAAGGGTGGACAGCAGCCAGACCTTGACTCTGGATGCGATAAGGAAGTCATTAATTTTGCAAGAAGACAGTATAATTTTCAACCTTTTGCTCAGAGCGCAATATGCTTACAATGCAAACACTTATAACGATGGTGCTCTATGTATCGGAAGTTTCCATGGGTCTTTGGTCAAGTTCATTGTAAAAGAAACAGAAAGGCTCCATGCTCAGGTATATTTATAAGAGAAAATACTATAGGAATCATGAATCCTCAGATTTTATATGTCTCTCCTCTTACATTAGGCGGGGCGGTATAGAAGTCCAGATGAGCACCCGTTCTTCCCAGAAAATTTACCTCACTCAATGCTGCTTCCGTCGCAGTATCCAAAGGTGAGAAATATTCTGTTGCTTAAATTTTTTGCACTGATCCTTGTTGTGAGGTTATAACCTTAGTTATAAGACGTGTCCTAGCGGGTTAACTAGTGACTTGTCAATGTGAGGCCTGGTCGGGGCTAGTTCCGTGAAAAAAACCTGTTTTTACCAAAATAACATTGTTCCCAGCTCTTTTTCGGGAAAAAAATAGTTGAAGGTTTGTCAATCGCCGACCAGCGATCCAAATCTCAGGCCAGGTTGACCTCCGGTTTAGGTCTTATAAGCCTAATTTATGCTGATGGTGAAGTTTTACAACTTCAGAATTAATAGATTTATGTGCTTGTGCTTACTAATGACCTGTGAGATTGAATAACCTTTTATTTAGTCTGTTATGATAAATTTTACCATCTGTCTGCTAATTTATTAAACAACTCAACGTAGCCTTAGAACCAATAACTTTAGCTATATTTGTCATCATTGGCACTTTGGGATTCAAATTTGTAGGATGAAAGTTGGTTGTTTGACACAAATTCCCTCAATTTGGCCCCCCTGCTGATTTCACCATCATTTCCAAGTGGAATTAGGATCAGCTGCAAAACTTGCAAGTTAAACCCATTAGGCATTTCAAGAGAAATGAGAAGTACAGATTACTTTGGCTGCCAAAGGTAAAATTTTGCTCTGAAACTGTTTTCTGCATAGTATTGAAATTATCCAATTATTAATTTAGTGTTGTCATAATATATGCACTTTCTTAACAGATTACCTGACACGGTAATGTATTATAATGCTTCATCTTGAAACTAGGATTATGCAGCTGATATGAGAATTATAGCTTCAAATTTCTGACATGACTGATTGACATTCACCGTTTTAAATTTAATGTTGATGCTTTATGCGTAAACCTGGATTATCCCTGGGATAGGCTTGATCGGCACATTTTATCTTTTCCTCACAACTTTCTTTAATAGAATCTACTGTATCTCAAGTGACAATTGCCTGTGGCTTCTAGTTTTGTCTAGTTGAATTCAGTCAGTTGCAATTTCTTTCTAAAATAGGATGCTGAGTTACTTCTATATCGACTGATTTGGGATGCCTACTGATGTGACATTAGGTTTTGCATCCTTGTGCTTACTCAATTAATATCAACAAAAAGGTATGGAATATGTATTTTACGGATCTTCTTCCAAAATTGGCCAAAGCTGGAGATGATGACAATTGTGGATCTGCTGCTGTTTGCGACACAGTTTGCTTGCAGGTGTGCCATTGGGACTGATACTCTTACTTCATTACAGATAGCTCCTAATTGAATGGTACTATCATACTATTCAATGGTGTTAAGATGCTATCCATTGGATCTCTGTAAATGATCCCCTTCACTGCCACGAGTGTACCTAGCTGACCCTTATGAATGCTCGAGAGATAACTGCACTGTTTCTTTTCTTTTATTTTTTTACGGAGGAATTGAAAAAATCATTCATGAAAAGAGCAGGAAGTTTTGGTTTCCCTTCTCTTTTTGGCGACCAAGCATTCAAAATCCCTTGTAGAATCCATCAAGTCTGGATTCTTGGCTCTGAACTGAGGATTGGCACGACGTGCTATAACGAACCTTGACCATGATTTGCTAAACTTCTGTGGCTGAGCCAAGCAACATGCAAGTGCTTGCATTGGTGCTTTTCTGCTATGTGCCATGTGGATTTATACTCAACTATTTGCTAGTAGATAACAACCGGGTGGTTTCTGCAAGAAAGTATAGGTGTGAAATCTAATATTTGTTTCTACTGTATATTGGACACTTAATGCAGGCTCTGTCACGGAGAATTCACTATGGAAAATTTGTGGCCGAGGCTAAATTTCAGGAATCCACTGCTGAATACGAGGCTGCAATCAAAGTGCAGGTAAAGCTGCATATATACTTGTGTCCTGATTTATTCCTCTGGATGCACCCTGTGATTCGTTGATATGAAGATGAACTTCTCACGTTATCATCCTGTCCTTATGCATTGTGGTTATTGTAGGATCGGGCTAGACTCATGAAATTGTTGACGTATGAAACTGTGGAAGCAGCTGTTAAGAAGAGAGTAGAAATGAAAACAAGAAAATATGGCCAAGAGGGAAGAATCACCCAGCAGGAAGACGCAGCCGATCCCATATATAAAGTAGAGCCACATTTAGTTGCCCAACTTTACGAGGATTGGATTATGCCCTTGACAAAAGAAGTTGAGGTTGAATACTTGTTGAGAAGGCTTGACTGATACGAGGCCATGCGTGTTTGTTGTTTCACGATGTTGATATTTCTAGCCTGTCCTCTTAATGTCAAGGTGCAACATATATAGAACTTCTGGTGATGAAATAATCAAACAAGAATGGCTGTCCAGTATACTATACAAAGTTACTATAACAAGATATTCCAGTAATGTTATGAATGGTTATGGAATCTGTGAAGGCCATCGAACTCTTTCATGACACCTCTTGTGAATTTTTTTAAACATAATATAAAAAGTAGTGTTGATTATATATTTCTCGTCTCTTTGAAATTTGGCGATGGTTTCATTTTTCCTTCTGTTATTCTGAAGATAAAAATGCTTTCTAAACACATTCATTCCTTCAGCATATTAGGTTTCTTTTAAACACTCAGAAAGTTAGTATACAAACAGCAAAAACTGGTTCAGGCAGTTTGGCTGGTTTATAAAGTTGAACATTTTATTACTGCTCAACCTATCATGTCCATTTTTAAAGACTAGGTTTCAGCAAGGCTATGCCAACCAGTCAATATATTTTATTCTTTGTCGTCATTTTCTAAAGTAATTAAATTCTTTGCTGATGTGTTTTGTACACATTTAATTGTACAAATGCTGCTGATGTATGAACTGGGCAAGATTTGTGGCATGTTGTGCATGAATATTCTTTATATTGGTGTTTGGTTTAGTTCTGTATGTGTTAAGATGTTTATTACTTACAAACCTTCGTGATATTTTGTTCAAATGACGTGGCTTTTTGTGCTTTCTGACTCTTTGTTCCTCTTCAAGACTCTGTTCTCTGCAATTCTCAATGCACGTTAGTTTCTTTGATTCATGGGTTTTGTCTGGGGTTAATCTAATTAGGGTGCTTCTTGGTTTCTTTGAAGTTTGGAAAGTGTATCTTGTTGATTTCTATGTATATGTGTGAGTGAGTCGTATTTTTCTTTTTCTCTCTCTTTTTTTTCTTTTACATTTTCTGTAATTTGCTTAGGGTTTGCACGATTTGATGTTTTTAAGTAGCGGTCTCAGGTCGTAGTTCATTATCGCAGCAATAACATCAATTTGAATTTTAAACCTTATGAACCAGATATGAACATGTTTGAAATCCATTTGCATCTAAAAAGAAAACAAAGGAAGGAAAGATAGAAGATAACGCCAAAATTCCAAGAGAAGAGAAACAAACAATCAAATACCTTTTCTGTTGATAAAAGTTCAAAATTCAATAAAGATGTTACGTAGATCAGAGAGCTTGATGACCATAATTTACAGATTTGGTTACCATTCAAAATATGACTGGCATTTCTTGTAAAAGTAAATATGGATGCTCAGTAGAGATTATGTTTCATGCTTGAACTTTAAATATTCATGTCATGACTCAGGACCAAACTTGAGGACATTCAATCCGAACCATAAATGTATATAAAAAAGGTGGTATGATGCTTGGTGTAATTATGAATCAAGATGACAAATAGTATGTTTTGGCATATCAAGGATGTTGCTATTATTGATGTGCCTTTGCTCCAAAGGGCAAGATAAAGAAGTTTATGGGCGACCGTTGGGCAGATTAGTTCATCTGCACCGCCTTTACTTCGGACTGAAAGGCAGGCAAGCTATACTATTTGTGAGTGACTCGAGCAGCTTTAAGCTGCTTATACACATTGAAGACCTGGAGAGAATAGAGAAAGAAAGCAGGCGCTGATTCGAGCAGCCTGGGTGGTTTCAAAGTTAAGATTTGATCACTACTGAACCTAGTAAGGATACTTCGATGCTAAATCCTAGAACATTAGGATGCATTTTGTAAGGATATTTCGGAATAATCTATTCTTGTGTCATCTTTTTGTTGAATTGTTAAATTTTGTATAATTGCAATTCATAGACATTTTCACTCTGTGTGTATGTGTATTTCTAGTTTATGTGTTGGTCAAGACTTCTGTAAGAGTCTTACAGAACTTGTTTCGGTCATAAACCAGAAGCTTTCTGTTCACAGTTATCTTTGTAAAAGAAACAGAAAGGCTCCATGCTAAGGTGCCTTTTTTAAGAGAAAATAAAGCAACTACTCTGAAGCAATCATGATTTCACAAATTTTAAGATCTCTCCTTTTAAATTAGGTTGGGCGATATCAAAGTCCGGATGGCACCCCTTCTTTCCGGAAACTTCACCTGACCCGGTACTACGACCTTTGCAGTAACCAACGGTGAGAAATATTCTCTATTTATATGCTGTGATGGCCCTAATTTATGATGAATGATGATGACCGATTTACAATTTCAGAGAGAATAAATTTATATCCTTGTGCTTACCTTTTGAGATGAGTAAACCTTTTCTTTAGACAATTTAGATAAGTTTGGCCATCGTCAACAAATTCATTCTGAACTCAACATAGCCTTAAAACCCCATCTCTTGGGATAGCTACAATACTTGGCATCATAGGCACCAAAAATCAATTGCTTTGCGAAGCAATACTAACGCTTGCTCGGCAATTTTATCTCTCTCTAAACTTTCTTTTAATCGATAAGGACTTGATCTACTACATCCATGTTTGGTAACGCAATTACCAAACAACGTAAATTTCAAGTGACACTTGCTCGTGCCTTCTACTTCTAGAATGAATGAGTTGAAAGTTGAAACTCTTTCTAAAATAGGACTTTTGTGCTGAGTGACTTCTCTGCTGACTGATATGGCCTCTTTACTTATGTGATATTAGGTTCTGCATCCATGTGCTGAGTCAATCAATATAAATAAAAAGTTATGGAATATGTACTTCAAGGATCTTCTTCCTAGGTTGGTGAAAGCTGGGGATGACGGCAACTGTGGTTTGTGACAGTGTCTGCTTGCAGGTATGCCATTGAATTGATCCTTTTACTATATTGCAGGTAGCCTCTGGTTGGTTTGTGACAGTGTCTGCTTGCAGGTATGCCGTTGAATTGATCCTTTTACTATATTGAAAGTAGCCTCTTGGTTGATTTGTACGCCATGAGGCAAGCCCATTATGATGACATTTAATGGTGTCAAGATGCTCTCCATAAGAACTATCCAGTTTTGTGGAGGTTGAAAATCGTCCTCTTCACTGCCTTGAATGTGCCAAGCAGACCCTTATGGATGCTTAAGAGATTCACTGCACTCTTTCCTTTATTTCCTTTCTTATAGAGGAATAGACATTTCATTGATGATCATGAAGATTATATTTCCTTCTTGTGTGTGTGGTGATCGAGAATGAAAATTTACTGTGGAATCCTACAAGTGTGGGTCTTGCCTCTGAACTGAGGATTGGTATGGTATGCCTTAGTGAAACTTCCCCATGGTTTTCTAAACTTCTCTAATTGCCTGCTGAGCCAAGTAACATTAAGTATTTGAACTGACAGTTTTGTACTATGTGGATGCTCTACAATTTACTAGTAAATTAAAACTGGATAACTTCTGCAAGACAGGTCAGTCTATAATCTTGTATTTGTTTCTACTACTTGACTCTTTTTGCGGGCTCTGTAATGAAGAATTCACCATGGAAAATTTGTTGTAGAGGCTAAATTTCAGGGATCCCTGTTGATCACTAGGCTCCCATCAAAGTGCAGGTAAAGTTGATTTACTGATACGATTTTTTTTTTCTTTTTGTATCTTTGGTCTGACTATATTTTTGGCGTGGAGATCAACTTCTCACATTGTCATCCTTTCCTAGTGGTTGTGATTCTTGCGGGATCGGGCTGGGCTCCCGAAGTTGCTCACATATGAAGCTGTGGAAGCAGCCGTAAAGAAGCGAGTAAAGATAAAAAAAAAGAAAATATGGTCAAGAGGTAAGTGTCACCGGTAGGACGAAGCAATTGATCCCATATATAAAGTGAAGCCAAATTTAGTTGTCAATCTGCACGAGGATTGGATTATGCCTCTAACGAAAAAAGTTCAGGTTGAATATTTGTTGAGAAGGCTGGACTAATGCCAGGTCATGTATGCTTCTTCCTTTTCAAGATTTCATTTGCAGACAGCTTTGGATAATTATAAATTTCTAATATTTTGCTATATGTTAGTGTCCATCTTTCGTAGCTATAAGTTTTCTTCGCTAGCTCTTAAACAGCAAGGACACTGCCACTGATGAAGCAGTCTGCCTGGTGACCCCGCAAGAGGTAAGCTGCATGGCATCATCTCTCATTGGAATGATTTTGCCGAAAAGAAGGTAGTCATTGTCGACTTACGAGCTGGAAAAATCGTGGGTTTAGGCCCACCATGTTCCATTGCTTTTTTAAATTGTCTGGTATAAACAGATGCGTGGACATGAAGCAACCGATGAGAGATAAAAATTTGAAGGCTTTTCATCAGTATTTGCTGCAGCGTATCAATCTACGTCATTTATAGCAGTTTAGTAGACAGTTTCCTTCATAGTATTAGGGCCCTTGTTATCTGCATTTTACCGCGCTCTGTATGGCAAATTCAGTGATTCTTCCTTTTATTGTCAGCTTTGTTTTAGAACCATACCAAAATTGGCTGATCTTTTGCTTTCAAACATTTTGCCTGACTTTGCATGGAAGAAAGATTCAATTGCAACTTCTATGTATTTTCTGGCATGCTGTATCTGTCGTTGTAAATTATGAACTGTACGCTTTGAAATCCAATGCGAAACTGGGTGGCAAATGCTGCAATTGAATTCGAAATTACACACTGACAAGTTTTGATGCCTCCTGTAAATGACTTCAAAATCTACATCTGAGTTTTAGCGTTAGGAAATCTATCTTTGAAAAATCTAACTAAAAATAATAGCTTGTGGAGCTTGAAAGATATTTAATTTGATATGTTCGTATCCATGCAAACACACAAGCACGCACATAACAAAAAAAAAAAAAAACAGAAAAACAGGGAAGCAGAACCTCACCCCTTTCCTCAAATTTACAGAAACACCCTCAATTAAAATTGAAAACAAGGTGCCTCGAGAACTGTGAGGCGCCGCTTTTTTTCAACGGTGAAGCTGCCTTTATTTTCTTTTTGGTCTGTCCCTTTGCTTTCAGATTTTAGCCAGAAAAGAGATCCCTCTCCTTTCCTTTTTGCTATTTCCAGTTTCTCACGCCCCTCCCTCTCCCTCTCACACACAATTCTCAAGTCTCAACAACAGGGAGAGTGAGTGCTGAGTAATAGAGAGGATACGAAAAGAAAATTCTTCTACTTAGTAGAGAGAGAGAGAGAGAGAGAGGGAGGGAGGGAGGGAGGGAGGGAAGGAGAGAAGGGCAATGGAGAAAGCATTAACAAAAGTGAATAGCTTGAAAGTTGGGAGCCTATGGATCTCAAAGAAAGCAAAAGAAGAGTTCTCTAACATTACTGAAGACCTCAATGTAATTATGGCTGTACTCTGTAGTCTATTCTTCTTCTTCTTCTTTTACTTTATGTTTGTTTAATGATGGTTCCTGTCTCTTCCTGTCTTGTCTTGCCTTGTCCATACCCTTATTCAGTATGCCTTCTGTTTTGGGTGATTTTGGCGTAATGTGGGTTGATCGGAGGATGCCCATGTTATGATTTGTGCTAATTTTAAATGGATCTGTTGATTTTCATGGAAATAGGAGTCCATTCGGAGATGGGTTTTTCAATTAGTAAACGATTGTGCCGTGGTGGGAACATTGTGTGTGAATGGAAATGATATATTTTTTTTTTTACTTTGTATTGGATCCCAGGGTTTCAAAAACTTAAAATATTACGTTTTAAGTTTCTTTTTTCTGGGATTTACTTGAAGAAAAGAAAAGGAGAAGATATGAATTGAAGGAGACACAGTTTGAGTTTCTTGTTTGAAATTATTGTGTTTGAATCAATGGAAGTTGAAACTTACCTGTTAGAAAGGAATTTTAGGATTTCACATATAACTCTTGTCTTGTCAATTGAAGTTTCTTTTACATATAGGGTAATTTTTCTTTGCTGTGAACTATGTTTTGTACGTAGAGTAAATTCGCGCTTGCTTGTGGTTGCAGACTTTCTCAACTACTGTTGAAGAGAAGGCAAAATGGGTTTTCAACAAGCTGAAAGGTAGAGATTATGTGTTATCTACTTTTGTTATCTAAGGAAATGATTGATTATGCACCATGTCTGTATTTGTGCAACAATGATGTTTAATATGCCACTGGATTTTTCTTTCAACGTCTTTGATATTCGTTTTCTTCCTCATCCGTGATTTCATTACATACAAGGTATTGCATTCATTTATCTGCACTACTGTTGCGTGCAATTGAGATGATAACATGCTGTCATATGTAGATTGGAACTCTGTAATAATGTTCTGAAGGCGGAATCTTTCATCATTTGTATGCCACTGGCTCAATTTGGTGATTGTTGTTTTGCTTTTTCAAAGAAAGTTTTATAAATAACCAAGAGATTGGGTCAAGAATGATACATTTTCCTCATTCTGATGCCCATATTGTTTTCCCTGTTCGAATTCTTTTGACCCGTTGCTTTTGTAATAAATTGCTGTACACATCACACACTTTAGTGAATGTTTTGCCACCTCTTTCTCATCTTTAATGTGTTATTCCTATGGATATTTCCATTTTGATCCTAGAATTGGGCTTCTGAAACTATTTAAAAGTAATTCAGGGCTTCATTTCTTCAATTTACTTGAGATTAATTAATTTGGGTTTGTTAACAAAGACAACACTTTTTGAAAGATTCTTTCATTTTTGAAGCCATGTCCGTTATACCAGATGCTTACATGCATGCTGCTTCTTTTTTTAGGAAAGCCACTTAAAAGCTTGCCTGATCTCCTCCGAGAATACAACTTGCCACCAGGTCTCTTCCCCCGGAATATAACCTGTTATGAATTCGATGAAACAAAGGCCAAGCTGATTGTGTACTTACCTTCTGTATGTGAGATCAGCTTCAGTGACTCTTCTGTAATGAGGTATGCAACTCGAGTAAAGGCAATACTTGTGAGGGGAAAGCTCACGGTTATAGAGGGAATGAAGACAAAGGTGCTAGTATGGGTTAAGGTTACAAGCGTAGCAGTGGAGGGCTTCAAGTCTGATAAGGTGTGGTTTACAGCTGGTGTCAAGAAGTCTAGGCCTAAAATTGCTTATGATGTGCCACAGACTGCTATCAGGGTAGAGGAATTTTGAACCGGGGATATGGAATGTTATCATCTTCATCAATGGTTAATGTTCGTCTTTTAGTAATTTTTTAGCACATTAAGAATAGCGTGCTTTGTAGTCACAATAGAAAAATCTCTTGCTATGGATGTAATTCTCGAAATCCAATTGCCTCTATATTACGCAATTCAATGAGTTTGAGGTTTTGCACTCACCATTATCAGCGTTTTTGCGTTCGTGTATTTGGTGAGAGGAGGATCGTTGAGAGCCATCCATGTATGGAAACCGCAAAAGAAACAACGTCCTGCTTCTCCACGGACAAATTGAGATTCTATCGTGCTGGCAACTTGTCAAAACTACTAACAAATGTCACCACGTCGTTTCAGTTGACATATACAATCCACAAAAAGAAAACAGATATTCCACAATTCATCATTGAATACATTCTCAGAGCTGGTGTCAAAAAAAATAAAAATGAAACAGTTTCAACATGGCAGAAAAGCAGTGCTGTCATAGCAAAAGGCAGACATTTGCTTTTGAGGATATCAGGACGGTTGGTGTGGACTTATACATGCACAACCGGCCTCCATTCGTGGTCTGAAGTTCCATGCGAAGCATTGCCACCTGCTGCAATCATAAAAATACAATGCTGAACTTTCGATACAACGAACCTGCTTCTGTATTGACCTTTCATCTTGGAAAGGGAAACACTAAGCATTCAAACATGTTATGCACATAACTGTTAACACAGAGACATGCCAACAGTTGAAAAGGTTGCCTTTGGCTTCGGAATTTTCTATTGGTAAAAGTGATCGTGCAAAATGGACACCAGGAATTCTCATGCTATACTGCAAAAATAATATCATGGATCACAGAAAAATATTGAAGAATTGATCTTGTCTATAAAAGATTGAATTGTTAACTTGTCACTCCATCTGGTGATCCGAACTTTTCTTGTATGCCTAGGGTCTATCAAATCAGTGATGTATCTGCACTTCATCCTTGAACTATCTCATATATTGATATAATATTCTCTATGCTCAGCAGGAGTATAATGCACCATTCCAAAAGATCAGATCGTCTGGTTTGGATAACTTCTTGAAGGAAATGAATGTTGTGCTGCAAGAGGAGAGAAAAGGGTGAGAGAGCAGCTCCAGATAAATATATCACAATAAATATCACAACAGATTCTGAAAAGTGAAATGTGGGAGTTGTGCTCATGGAGATTATCGAGCAATTGAAAATGAAGTCTCTGATCTACTACTTCCAGTCGAACTCTAATATTTTGGACGAAACCTGAAAAAGTCCTAAAACACACTACAAATCAATCAACTGTCCACTCTCTCTAATGATGTCTGCTTGTTTAAATTTCTACATTTTTGAAATATTTCAAGCATCCTCTAATTCATGCAAGTGCTTCCTCCAGCGAGGACCACAGATAATCAGCTCTTTCAAGCCTAAATCTCTATGAACATTATCACTACAATAACCATACAAGTAACTGTAAAATTCAGTAATAACCAAAAGCCATTATATTCAGTTGTAGGTCCAACAAAGGCAGACACATACCTCTACAAATTTTAATTTGAAATCCAAATTTCCAAAGCGTTGAGTAACTTCATACTCCTCCCTGAGGTACTCATATATTTGAGCATATTTTGCATCCCTCCAAGCAATTTCAGATCTGGACGGTGAAAAAATAGAGTTGGTTAAGGCTGCAAAATGCACATTGAAAGATTACAGCATATATTGAACTTTTCAATTTTACAATTTCATTCTTGTTGACCTGTAATTGCTTTCTTTCTAAGTGAGGCTTACCTTAACATTTCTTCTTAGAAAAAGGAGCCTACACTTTTAATAAGCTAAAATGAGATTCTGTGAGGAACTTAAATATCTAACAAGGCTGAATCAAACACCCAATCACTCTCATAATAACAGACTAGTTTGCCAAGGAAGTTAAGGCCAACTTATTGAACAGAACTAAAGAACATCAATAGTTTATATGCTCCATGGAATCAAGCAAGGCTGAAGCATGTGCACAATCTCTCTCATAATACCAGACTAGTCTGACAAGGAAAGAAGTCAAGGCCAACTTATGGAACAGAACTAAAGAACATCGATAGTTTATATGCTCCATGGAATCATCATTGTCTGAAGCAACACCCAATGGATCCCATGCAGAAATCCTCTAAGATAAGCAGATTTATTCAGATGCAGGGTGCATTTCCACAAATTTGCGACAACCCTACCCAAGAATAAGAAGATTCATTTTTTAAAATGTTTCCTGCTCGTTAAGTTTTTCATGCTTCAATCAGTTGGCTTATTGCCATGAGCTTCTTATAGACTGACAAAGGTAGAGAAATGTCATTAAGACCTAAAAGGTTCTTCACTGCATGCTTAACGATATGATCTTACTGAAATTTCCTAAAAGCACACGGTTTTACATCTAACATGGAAATTCGATCGTAGAATACGTTAAAGAGACCATGTGAATCTATCATATGCAAAGAGAAATTAAACAAGCAACAGTAAAAATGGATTACCTCTCAAAAAGACCAACTTTAAGAATCACATCAGCTAGATTTGAATTAGCCTTCCCAACAAGTTGAAGGAGCTTTTTCCTATCCATTGAGAAAGTTCCAGTTTTCTCCATTGCACGATTTATGCCAGCAAACTCTTCAACCATTCCATCAACCTTAGAGAGAGAGAGGAGATTAACAGTTCACTATTTAAACTTCCAAAAAAATGGCATCCTCTGTTTCATATTGTGCTAGCCATTTTTCGATAATAAATAAAAATGTGACAGAAGTTGAATCCTGACATCAAAATGATTAAAGCTTCAATATTTGATATCTGCCGAAGTGTATTATGATTCAATGACAATTTAATGCCTTCTTCTCAAACATAGGTTTCAATATTGCACCATTAAAAAAGTATTTGAACATGACATTACCTGTGAAACAAAATAGTCCAAAGCAATACTTTGCCCAAGCACACTTCCAATAATGCGAATACTGTCAGTGTCTAAAGTTTTGAGGACAATGTAATCGAGGCCTCCCTGCATATCCTCATCCAGAAGTGGTTTCTCTTTTATGGCATAATCTAATAAAAGACGAAATCAAGGTCAAAACAAGAATATCATTCATGTATTCAAAACTTATCAAGTTCAAGTGGTTAAAGAACAAATTATGGAGCCGACTCAAATTTGGAAAAACTGAGAGAAAAATAAAACCATGAGAGTTCAACTCAACTCAACCAACCCCAGCCCAAAACAAGTTGGCATTGGTTATATAGATTATGGTAACTGTCCTAAATGCAATCCTCATCTCAATCATTAAAGCACAAAAAAATAACGTTTGCTCAAAATCACAAGATGTTAAATATATCTACAAGACAAGACAAGACAAGACAAATGAACCCCTGTTCGAATAAAACAAGATATAGGATCTTCTCAAAGAAATATACCATCTTTCCTCATCTCGGAGAGCAATCCAGAAGTATGCCTCCTTACCATTTCCAGGTACCTTTCAACTTCAGGATCCTCAATATTAAATAGAACAGCAGATCCATATTGGAATACAACCATGTAGCGGCAGCTGATATACTCTCTTATTCCAAGTGCCTGAATTAAAAGTCACATGTTATAAGATGACAGTCAAACCAATCACCTTGAAAACTACAAAAATGAAAGTTTTTTTTTGCTGGAATCAGGATCTGATCTTAAGTATGCATGATCCCCACGAATTTTATCCATATGCGCAAGGAGGTAGGATGTTTAGAACAATTACGAAGCTCAAAAAATCACAAACAAAGTAGGAAAATGTCACAGAAAAAAAATGAAATTGTTTTCAATCATCTTACACTAATATCTGAAGAGAAATCGAAAAATTTGAGGACAACATAATTCGTTGAGCGAGAGGTAGGAGGAACAACATAGCTTAAATTCTCTGCTTGCATGCTCTTCAAATTAATACTGCCAAAACCATGAATCTGATAAAACCAAACCATCAAGGGGAAAAAAACAGAACTACAAAGGTAGAAAAAGGAAAACACAGAGCATGGAGAAGACAGCACGTAACGAACCGAAGAAAGACTCTTGCATTAAAAGAATAAATGCCAGCAAAAGTAAACGTAAATAATTAAAATCGTCAACTTTTTAATGAGCAAACAGCCAATACAACAGACACTGTTTCTATCTCGACAACATGTTGCTAGCGTCAAAAAGGTCACTCAGCAGGAGAAAAGAAAATCCTTCAAAAGAAGATGCTCAAATTTTGCATGCAAACACAATAACCCACCAATTTGAGTCAATAGAAAACCACCCAAAAAACAATTAATTAAATACGCATAAAACCCTTCAGCAAAAATACACGTTTCTACAAACACAGAACAAACGAAACCCATTAAGGAATAGAAAAGCCAAAATTTTTTTTAAACCCATTAAGGAATAGAAAAGCCAAAAAAAAAAATTGAAGTGGCAGACCTGGTACAAAGGAAGTATGCTTTAACAGGGATCTTTCCAGATTCTTCATCTTCTTTAGGTCCCAGATCATAATTAATAGCCAAATCACGAGACCCAGATTCAATTTCATTACTGTAAACCGGAACCCGAGAAGGGATTGCAGAAAATGACCTGAATTTGAAGCCACAAACAGTTTGGGTTAAAGGGTGTGAGTGATAAATAGGTCTGGGAAGATTAGGTGAAAGAAATTTAAAAGCTTTTGTGGTTATGTGGTTGAGGAGAAGAGAAGCAGTAGCTCTCCACCTGCTGCCCATTCACTTTGGAAAGGAAAGCTTGTTTAGGGCTAGCAGTTTCCTTTGTTTTTTCTTAGCTTGGGAAGTTAAAGACTATATGACGCGATCCATGCCCTCTTCTTGTCTTCCCCGTTTCTTGGCTGTGGCTGCGCCACCACTTCTCCACTTCTCTTGTTTGTCAACAATTATTGCGCTTTTTTTAACATACTAACATACATGGGAAAAAAAAACTGCGGTTCACGTTACAGCCGCGATGGGTAAAAAAAAGCTAGTTTTATTTGAATTATATGTAAAAAAAATGGACAACACGATAAACAAGCAAAAATTAAAAAAATTATGATAACTTGAAATTAAAAAAAGTACGATGACTTAGAAGAAAAAAGATGTTGTTAGATTTTCAATTGATTAAATAAAAAATAATGAAGTTAAATAAAAAAAAATTAATTTGGGTCAAGCCTAGTTATTATAATAAATATGTAATTTAAATAATAAATTATAAGTTAATCTATGTTACGATCCAAAATTATTTTAAAAAAATAATAGTTAAAAAACAAGGATAAAACTTAAAAATAAATTAGAAGATAGTTACAAATTTTTAATAAAATGGTGAAATTGAAATAAAAAATTTAACAAAAAGATAAAAAAATCAAAATAATAAAGACTAAGTTAAAAAAATACACCATAATTTTAAATAAAATAATAAAAATTTTAAAGAAAAAAATAAAAAAAAAATAAATTGAAAAAAATAACTTGTAATAAATTGTGTGGTTAGATTATAAGATTTAAAATAAATAAAATTTTTATAAAAAATATGAATAATAAAAATAAAAAAATAATAATAATAACTGAAGTTGAATTATTAATAACAAAGAGAATATAAGTCTAATTTTAACAAAAAAAGAGAGAAAAATAAAAAATAATTACCAATAATAAACTATTTCGTTGTCATCAACCTCCATTGTACTAATAAAAATAAAAATAAAAATAGAACATAACGAAGCTGATGGGTAAAAAAAAGCTAGTTTTATTTGGATTATATGTAAAAAAAATGGACAGCACGATAAACAAGCAAAAATTAAAAAATTATGATAACTTCAAATTAAAAAAAGTACGATAACTTAGAACAAAAAAGATGTTAGATTTTCAATTGATTAAATAAAAAATAATAAAGTTAAATAAAAAAATAAAAATAATTAATTTGGTTCAAGCCTAGTTAGTATAATAAATATGTAACTTAAATAATAAATTGTGAGTTAATCTATGTTAGGATCCAAAAATTAAAAAAAAATAACAATTAAAAAATAAGGATAAAAGTTAAAAATAAATTAGAAGATAGTTACAAAATTTTAATAGAATGGTGAAATTAAAATAAAAAATTAACAAAAAGATAAAAAAACTCAAAATAATAAAGATTAAATTAAAAAAATACACCATAATTTTGAATAAAATAATAAAATTAAAAACCAATAAATTTTTTTAAAAATAAAAAAATAAAGATTAAATTGAAAAAAATAACGTGTACAAATTGTGTGGTTGGATTATGAAATTTAAAATAAATAAATTTTTTATAAAAAATATCAATAATAAAAATAATAATAACTGAAATTAAATTATTAACAACAAAAAGAATAAAAGTCTAATTTTAACGAGAAGAGAGAGAAAATAAAAAAAAATATTACCAATAATAAACTATTTCGTTGTCATCAACATCCATTGTACTAATAAAAATAAAAATAGAACACGATGAAGATTTCAATGATATCATAAAAGGATGTTTCTTTTGTCACCAAGAGACACCATAGACTCTCAAAAAATGTACGGACACCCTCCACGCTTTTGAAACTTTTCCCATTTAAAATTTAATTAGCTATCACTGTAAGGTCACATTGCTAGTTGAATTAGTAATAACAAGATAAAAAACACAGAGTGAAAAGGCTTTTGAATGCAAGGTTTGATTTTTTTTATTTAAATGGTGATCTTGTTATTTTACTATAAAAAATTAAAAAAATATAGATATAATTATGTGCTAGTCTTGAAATGATATCATAAAAGGATGTTTCTTTTGTTACCCAGAGACACTGTATACTCTCAAAAAATGTACGGACACCCTCCACGCTTTTGAAACTTTTCCCATTTAAAATTTAATTAGCTATCACTGTAAGGTCACATTGCTAGTTGAATTAGTAATAACAAGATAAAAAAACAGAGTGAAAAGGCTTTTGAATGCAAGGTTTGATTTTTTTTATTTAAATGGTGATCTTGTTATTTTACTATAAAAAATTAAAAAAATATAGATATAATTATGTGCTAGTCTTGAAGCTTTGATTTTGAAGGTAATTTTATTATCTTACCATGTTTTTAAAATTAAAAAAAACACATTTATATCCCAATTAATTATTTAATAACTAACAAGTCATATGAAAATACTAAAATATTTCCGATACTAAAATATTTTTAATTTTTTTGAGAGACCAAAACTGTAAATATATTTTAATGACGAAAAGGCAGCAACAACAACAAGTGAATATAATTTGTGTTTTGTTTTAGCTTTTTTTTTTGTGTATTTTTTTAACTGTTTTATCATAATGGAATGGAAGTTTAGATCACCGTTTGTCACGCTGACCGTCAATATTTTTATGATCATCTGTGTTCAGAATTAATATACTAAAATAGTATAAAAACATAAACAAAATTAATTAAAAAAATCAATATCCAGAGAAACGCATCTCGCTATGCATTTCGCTATATGGTTTTGCATTGGGCCCAGCTGAAACTGAGTTTTGAACCTCAGTTTGTGCCAAGCTGAAAATCATAGCTTCCCCTTTGATAAAAATTACCGCTGCAAACGCATTTCGCTATGCATTTTGCCGTATGGTTGTGTGCCGGAGAGGTGCCGTGTGGAGGCAGGGGGGAGGAATGAAAAGGGAGAGGTGAACGAATGAAGATGCTGTGCACGTTGCTTGCTGGGCTTTGTTTCATTTTTCCAATCGCGATGGATTATATTGACAAGGACGACGGTGGAGTGGATTGCGGACAGGGAGAGGGACGAAACGTTTTGGATTTTTATTTTCTAATTTATAATTTTAACTAACTTTATCTCGTCCTTTTGTATTTAAATAAAAAGAAAAGGTTTGCAATTTATTTTGTCAATGGAAAATGGATGGAATGAGTTAGAAAAAAAAAGGGGTCAAATTTGGTGCGAATGAAAAGTAAACTATAATTTAATTAAACAAGTATTAGTATTATTAGTATTTTTTTAATAACATGTTTTTTATTGTATTTTATTAAATGTATTTTAGAAAACTAATTTATACTTTATAAAATTGATAGATAATAACAATGCGTATATTCTTTCTTACCAAGTTTGTAATTTATACATTTATTATTAGTATTTTTTTTTAACTAGCAACTTAATATTATTTTGCTATATTTTTTATATATTAATAATCATATATTTCTTATAATTTTGAAGCTATGGAGTTACTTTATATTCTTTTTAGTATTATATTATCTACAATGATTTTAAACAAACACTGTTAAACTGCTTTCTATTCACCGATATTTTTCACTATAATTTTAATTCAACCAGCAGCTATTATTTTTTTTAAAAAAAAATTATAATAACAAAAAAGTAGCTTTTGGGTCATCAACAACGAAATAATTGCAAGCCAAACCAAACAAAAACGCCGTCGTTGGAAGAGGCCAAATATCACTCAATGACTGCTTCTGTAGAAGGCAGAGTGAGAATCAGGATTGCCACTCCGCCAGCAGAAAAAGAGCAGTGAGAGTGTACGCGTGTGAGCGCCTGAGCAAGAGAGAGAAAGAGTGGTTGCAACAATTGAAAATGGCGATATCAGGAGATCTGAGGGTCTCGGCAACACTGGCCTCTTACTCTAAACACCCTCCTCGATGTTCTTTGCCTCCCTCAAATTCCAAGGTCTCCACTCCTCTACCCTGTTACCTTGTTAAATTATCTCTATTTTCTTGTGTGTTTTCTGTTGTTCTTCCTATACTATGCCAATTTATTTGTTTGGTTAAGGAATTTGAGAAATACAAAGGGAAATGAAATGAGTTGAATTGGGGTTTTGGGTTATTTTTTACGGAAGACTGGCTTTTTGTTACTAAAACGCGGGCATACAAATGTTATTTTTAATTGGCTATGGATGGTAAGTCATGGGTTATCATTAATTGTTTCATTTGGTGATCTGGGTTCATGGTTATTTGGCCTATAGAGTTCAGTGCATATGAGATCATGTGTCATATCTACATATTATCTGACATGTTTTAAATCTTTATGCAGTGGTTAGCAATAAAGTAGGAGAAAATAATCTTTTACAAAATCGATGGTTAAGAAAGTTGCTTGCCGTAATGTATTTGGCACACTAATGCATTCTGAAACCGGATTGTAGTGAAGTGAAATTGTTGGCACGAGTTCTTATACAGGTTTCATATCCTGGCTTTAGATTTGAATACTCTAAGGTTGAGCATTTCTTGTTTTAAACTTTAAGAAACATTTGTCCAATGCTGTGGATACGTTGAATTGTGTTAACTTTTGATCTTTCCACACGTAATTTCCTGGACTGCAGAATTGAGAGGCATTTAAACTGCAAATTTCTCAGCAATGGGAGTGGCCCGATGTCACAAACTTTTAGAAATAGAGAAAACAATAATAAATTAAACAGGCTTCAAGTGATAAAATTTACTTTGCCTCTATCACAATTATTTTCTGTGTATTTCAATCTCACTCTCTATATATAACTAGATTATGCGGTGTTTTGTGCTTTTAATTTGGTTGATGTGGATGCATGGCAGCAGATGGTGTTGCATGAACACCTTGTTAATAGGAATATGATGAAAGACTTATTGGTTGATTTTGACAAGTTGAGACGCAGCAGTGAGAGAAAAATAAATTTGGAGTGCTAGGTTGTTTAAAGCTGAGGATGTATATACTAATTCTGCATTTACTTGGGAGAAAAACAAAGACTTGGTGCGCGCGCGCGCGCATGTTAACCATGCCACATTCAGTAAAATGAAACAGCATGGATCCAGGATGACCAAATGCTATGCAGATAGTTGTTATGATATTTGTTTGTGGAATCTACTTTAGTTAGCAGAAAATTTTTTGCTCTGTGTTTTCACACCTATGTATTTTTAGCATTGAAATATTTTGGGCAGCAGAATTTGGCATCTGTATTGTTGTATGTCTCACTGCAGTTAGGTCTTTTGTTCTTTAATGTATAGGTTGAGTTCCTTGGTTTCCTCAATGGAGGATGTGGGCCTTCTCGAAACATGCTCAAGTGGCCTGGTGGCGTGTTTGACAGCCGTAAATTGCATGGTCACTTTAAACGATCTGCTGGAATTGCTGAAGAATATCAACTGTCCTCAACTGCTATTGATCAAGAAGCTGAAAGGTTGCTTTTAAGTGCCATAAACATGAGCTTCTTTGAGCGTTTAAACTTGGCTTGGAGGATAATATTCCCTTCACCAACACAAAGAAAGAGCTCAAATGCAAGGATTGCCAAACAGCGTTTGAAGATGATTCTCTTCTCTGACAGATGTGCAGTTAGTGATGAGGCAAAGCGGAAAATTGTGAACAACATTGTGCATGCTTTATCAGAATTTGTGGAGATAGAATCACAGGATAAAGTTCAGCTGAGCGTCACAACTGATACAGATCTTGGGACTGTGTACTCTGTGACGGTGCCTGTACGGCGGGTGAAGCCAGGATATCAGGAAGAAGAGAGTGGATCAATAACAAACATTGAGTACAAAGATACTGGAGAAAATTCTGGTTCTGTTGATGTTCGCTTTGATTTCTACCTCCCAGATGAAAGAACACGGTTCTAAGATTAAGAGGAAAACAAAGGAGGATTTGGCTAGTATCAAACGTTTTTCTTTTTCATATTTGGATCTTTAGCCGCAAAGATAATCTTACTCTGTATATATGAAACTACTTTTGAGTGGTTGAAGATTTTGCTCATTTTGAACTTTCTTCGATTTGGATGTTTGGCTTAATGACACTGGAGCATGTGAATTGGCATCTTAGAATCATTTTAGGTTTACTGTGTGTGCATCTGTACTTGTATGTTTCACTGTCATCAGAAGGTAGCCTGTGGTGTGCTGGTTGGTGATTTGAGCAATGGAAATGATTTGATGACTGTTTGTGATGTTGATTAAATTTCTAGTCCTTTGCCAATGAATCAGTTTACACGACAACACAAACCAACTCGCATATCCCTTCATTATGTTTTTCTTCCATGTAGCTTATTATATCTTTCTAATGTGTTTATGAGATTTGTTGAATTTGAAGTCTCTCTTTGGGTCTGTTTAACTTGAAAATGGTTAGTCGCCATCTGAGATTTAGAGAAATCTCGGGGGATCCCAACGAGATTGTCCAGGCCATTCCACATACTGAAAGATATATTGCTGCCATCTCCTCAGATCCTCATTCCTCAAGGCATGGGAGAGGACAGCTTTTGCTTCAGTTTCACAAAATGTAGGTTGATGGATCGGAAACATTGCAGGTGGCTGGTGTGCTTGTCCATTAAAAGTATGCCCAAATTCCAGTGCCAATCATGCACACGTGTTAGGAAACAAATTATTGTAATTATAACAATTTCAGTTGACATCTGAGACACCAAGAGTAAAAACAAGACAATTCCAGTTGGTTGTGTGTACTTCCCTTGGATAAACATTTTTCTTCTCCTCCACCCCCCCTCCTTACATCTTATGGTCCCCTTTATTAGGAAAATTAACTAATTTAAGACTAAAAGCACAGTTGCTTCTGTTATCTTCAACACATCACAATAAACAACCAGACATAGGTTTCCTTTTCTCCCTCTTGTTTCTTTTGATTTTCGAACACGATCTTTACACACACACACACACACACACACACCCAAATGAACGGCGAGTGTTTAAATTTTGAAAACCCGATCGGAGATGCACTTTCCAGGGTCCAGTTCGCCCCTCAATCCAATAATCTCCTCGTTTCTTCTTGGGATTCCGTCAGCACCTGCTTATTTTATTTATTTATTTATTTATTACTCCCCTTCAAAATTGCTTCATTTATGTATATGTGATTTAATTGTGCAGAAACTTCGATTATACGATGTGGATAGCTCTCTGCTCAGATTAGAAGCTCCTGCTCCCTCACAAGCTGCGCTTCTCGATTGTTGTTTCCAGACTGAGTCTGTGGCTTTTACAGCTGCCTCTGACGGTTCCATTATAAGGTTTGTTGTTGTTAAAACAACTTGAACTCTAAAAGTAAAACCCAGCTTCAGTTTCGTTGTATTTCCTACATTTTTATCTTTCTTTATTCTAATGTGGATCAATTTGTGTCACTATTAACTCCGACTGAATAATTGCTTCCAATACAATGATCATAACTTGCTTAGCATTTCAGTAGCCTACGTTTTTTAAAGGTTTTTTTAAACTTTTGGTACACATTACTGGCGTTTTTTCGTGTAGTGATTTTGGTTATTTTTGCAATTGGGCTAATTTGCTTGATTATGCTTTTGATTACCATGGTTTTATTAGAGAGAAAATCTTTGGACTGTAAACGTGGTTTTACTTATTTTTATAGTTTGATGTGGTATGCCATGGTTTTCATGCATTATATCTTGACTCTTTTCGGGACAAATTTTTCTAGGTATGACTTGCATTCAGGAACTAATGATGCTATTGGAAATCATCAGGATATAGCAGCATGTGTGGGATATTCTATTGAAACATGTAAGTTACCTGTACCATGCTCACACGAATTTAACTTTGAATATGACACATATTGCTTTCTTTTTTGGTAATTTTCTGCAAGATGACGAGATATGCGCCCTCAACCTAACATTATATTTTTTTCATTGGAGATCTTTATATTTCTACAGAGCACTATTAAATCCCGTCAACTGTTTGCGGAATATGATCAGTCATATATCTAGTTAGCATGTTGGAACTATACACAAATAGGGTGAATATCAAAGAAAACCTAGCCGAAGCAACCAAAAATAAGACCTTTGCATGCATTTTCGTTGGGGATTTTACCATCCATCCACCTTGTAGAATCTAGAGATCTTGCATTCCATCCTTTTGATTTCTTTTTAAAGGTTAGGGTTTCTGTTCTTTGCATCATAATTTGTAACATTATGATATGTATGATTGGCAATGCAACATATATGGTTGTAGAAGATGGGCGTTAAGTTTCTATTCGACTGTTATAGGTCAAGTGATTTCAGCTGGTTTGGACAAGAAGGTAATGTCTTGGGATGTCCGCTTGGCAAATCCTCTTACACTCTTCAGACATCTAGATGCAGAAATTGAGTCCATCTCTGTCTCTGGGTTTGATTTGATGGTAGCTGTTGGAGCAGCGGTAAATATATATGACTTGCGGAACTTTGAAAGAGCAGTTGATTTAAAAGAATCATCTATGGATGTAGGGATAAGATGTGTTGCTTCAACTTCATATACCAGAGGTACTAAGATACTGGTAGTGTGTGGTTAATCGTAATATATATATATATATACATATATATATACATATATATATACATTGCGCATAGTAAGAAGGCTTAAATCATCCCATAACCATTATAAAAGGCATTATATTCCCTTTTTTTCCTTCTCTTCCCCTCTCCCTCTCAATCTTTTGAAATAGGATTTTTTTTTTCTTGCAGGATATGCAATTGGATCAATAGATGGACGGGTAGCTGTAGAGATCTCAAATCCAATAAATTTAAATTCCATCAGGTCAGTCTTTTGCTTATATTTCTTCAAGCATGCTTCATTTGTTGAAGATCTCAAATTTCTAGTGCATTTCCAATTATTGTTAATCTTTGGATTCTTTGTTTTGCTAGAGATATTTGTGTTTTTTTCCGCCCCACTGCTAAAGTTATTCACAGTGCAGATCCCCAGAATGTCACACTTTCCTTTTACTTTTAACCAAGACTGAACTTAATGCCATTCCACATTCTTATCATCCTATCCCAAGGTCAAGGACAATTCTGCAAACGTGACAAGAGTTCTATAATACATGAGGCATCCTAGAGATCATAGGATATTTCCAACTATATTACTAAGCTAGACCTTGACAAGCAGAATGGAATTGCATCCTATTGGTTATTGAGTTCTAAATCTTTTAGAGCAAAGAGACTTAGCCCTTATTTTTCTTTTGTTTTTTCACATACATGTGCACTAGACTAGATATACTTCTATGGTTTCACTGCTCCTCTTAAGAAGTTGGATTTAAGTTACTGATGTTGAGATTCTAATCCTTCATCATCGAATACATTTTTAATGCAAGTAGTATATAGTTTCTCCTATTAGTGATGATATCAACTGCAAGTTCCATAATTTGTTCTCAAAGTTGCAATCTTGCTTTTAGTGCCCTGGATATTTCAATTTGATCATTGTGATACGTGTTTGCCCTCATGCTGCAGAACAAAGTATTTGAGCTGGTATTCATCATATATATATAAAGTATTTGAGCTGGTATTCATCATATAGATATGTGTGTGTGTGTGTGTGTTTGGTGTGTTCCTTTCTATGTTTTCTGAGTGTCGCATATTTGAGATGTTGATGTGGACAATTTTCTAATAATTTTGCCTTGTGCATTTCAAAATGAACTGCAGATACACTTTTCGGTGTCACCCTAAGACGAAGGATGGAAAAGCACATCTAGTATCTGTTAATGACATAGCATTCAATCCACTGTAAGTACAATCAAGTCAAATGTTTGCCGTTGTGTACCTCTGAAACTAAAACTGATGAATGTTTCTGATTTAGCATCAGTGGTACTTTTGTCACTGGTGATAATGAAGGCTATGTTACTGCATGGGATGCTCAAAGTAAAAGAAAATTACATGAGGTATATTCCATCTGATCAGAGTATAATAGTTAGCTGCACAATGATTTCTTTTTGAATCATACTTCTTTTAAAAGTGGTTAATTTCTCGTCTTGTTTTTAGTTTCCTAGATATCCAAACAGTGTGGCATCCTTATCATACAACCATGTGGGGCAACTTTTGGCTGTTGCATCAAGCTACACATACCAAGAAGCTAATGAAACGTATGCCACTCCTGTAGCCAACTGCTTTGTGATTTTGTTTTACTATACTCTTCTAAAATATTAATGCTAGAAATCGTGATCGTGTTTCTTTCATACCTATTATGCTTGGGTTACTTTGTTTTCATGGTTGTCATATGGTTTCCAAAACATCTTGATGCATCTATTCACAATCTCACAATCTCCTCTTTTTAATCTAGTTTTTTAATTATGAATATTTTTGTCTTTTCTTCTCATATCTACTCCACTTTATCCGCGTTGCATGATCCAAGGAGACCTGACCACAACAACGATGTTCTTGTATTTGATCGTGGCATGGCATTACCACATACGTGTTTATTGATCAAATTGCTTGACCATGCATATTTATCACTGTGACTTTTCCATGACAGGGAGGTGCCCCCCCAAATATTTATTCAGAAAATGGATGGCAGCGACATTGGATATTCTCCTGAAGTTTCAAGAGATTCAAGTAGGAAATGAGCTTTCGTATGCTTGGTAAAGAAGGTGATAAATCCAATTTAGAAATAAACCCGCTTTGCAATTTTTATCGTAGTTGCTTATAACAGTGACACTAGATGGCATGTTGGTGCCCACATATTAATAAAGGAAGTCAATTCCCTTTGTTTTTTGTGAATTACTTTAGCCCTTTCGTTCTCAAGAGCTTGTTCCAACCTGCAAAATGTGGAGGATAAAGTGCATAATCATTTCATTTACGATTGCTGGCTGTGGTCATTTACCTTATCCCATCATTTATTTGTATTTCAGATTGTTCAAAACGGCCAAACCATCTTCACACCGTGGCGTCCATATTTTTATGCCCTGACATAGGGCACCGCATTCTTGAGCAAGTGTAGCGGATTTATCTCCTTGGCTTCTTTACTGAGGGTTTATTAATTCTCCTTGCATAGAAATCCAAAGTTAATCATTGTGTAATGCTTGTAACATTAAAATGTAGAGCTGATGATTTGTGACTGGGACAGAAGAGTGATTTGTGACTGCAAAATGATTGAGTTTAGAATTTAGCAACAGCGGGTGCTTTTGTATTTCACTATGTAAAAAATGTAAAAATTCTTTATTGCTTTTTAAAATGTTTTTCTTATCAAAATATATTAAAATTATATTTTTTATTTTTAAAAAATTGTTTTTAAAATCAGTATAATGCATTAACGATCTAAAACATATAAAAAAATTATTTTTAATAAAAAAATTGAATTTTTTAGAACAAACAGCTGAAATTATGGGTACGAACTTATAAGATTTTTTTAGACTCTTCATTTTTTTTCTACTTGTTTTTAGTGCTGTTTATTTAAACGATTGTGGCTATGTTTTAAATAAAACACAGTTTCTGCATGTTTGGTTATAAATAAACAGGTTTTATTATTCATGGATCAACTTTGTACTGCTTTTGTTTCAATTATGTTACAATATAGTAAACAATGATGCACCTAGAAACATTGTTTTTGTGCTTTATTTATATCAATTAATTAACATGAACAGTTTAACATACATTATTTATATAATAAAATAATATAATAAATAGTGTAGCGCACCTAGAAACGTTGTTTTTGTGCACTATTTATATTAATTAATTAGCATGAATAGTTTATCATTATTCATATGAATATGAATAGTGTAACATACCTGAACCTCTTGAAAGTTGAAACATTATAAATAAGATAAAAATATTTAAATTAACAAGGTAAGGTAATTATAAATTTGTCAATTAAAATGTTATTATTTTTTTATAAAAAAATATGCGTACATGCATTGCCGTGTGGTAATTTAATCATACCGGGCTGGTAATCTCCGTTTAGAATAAAAAAAACTTTGAAAATTATATTTTGATGAATTTAGCGAACTTAAAAATTAAGTTGTATGATGCGGACTAGTGTCCGTACAAAAAAATTTACCACTTTTTAAATCAAATCACATAATAATAATATAAAAAATAAATGCATTGAAGTAAAAAATTATAAGAAATTTGAATTTTAAAAACTTTTCTATAATCAAACAAATCTCAGTAACAATAACAAATGCAAAAACCTCAACCCATCCCAAACAGTATTACCCCAAGCATACCGTACTAACTGTCAATCACTTAAATCCAATGGTTCAAAATATCCCATTTTTAACCGCTAATCCCTTGAATCAACGGTACAAACTTGCCCAAAATCACTGCTATCATGGAAAAAAAATCACAACTTTAGAAACCCTAAAGACCTTCCACTTATCTAAAAATGCATCCCCTATAAATAGTACAAATTGATAAATCAGTTGCTCTTCACACTATCTCCCTATCCTTTCTCTATCGGTATTTTGTTTGTTTTGTGATAGCAACTCTCTTATCAATCGCGGCCATGTCTGACGAGGAGCAGCACTTCGAGTCAAAAGCTGATGCGGGAGCTTCGAAAACTTACCCTCAACAAGCTGGTACCATTCGCAAGAACGGTTACATTGTCATCAAGAATCGCCCTTGCAAGGTTTAGTTTCCTCATATATCTCATTTTTTTCTCTCTTATTTTGGATCTCTTTTTTTTAGCTTTTTATTCTAGATCTGTATGTATTCCTTTTGTTTTGTGTAATTCTGTTTCAGATTTATACTTTTTTTTTTGTTTAATTCTGTTTCAGATTTATGCACGCCTTCTATATGAATGGTGGTTGGGAATGGATTATGTATTTTTCTTGTGTTATGATTTATTTTTTGTTTAGTTCTGTTTCAGATTTGTGCATGTCTTTTATATGAATGCTGGATCGGAATGGATTTTTTTTGTGCGTGTTGTTTTGATTTGGATTCTCTTCGATAGTGTTTTTAATGGTTTGGAGCCTTATCGTCGGTTATGTTCTGTGTTGGAAGCAGCAGTGAACTTTACAAACGAATGTGGAAATAAATAAATCATTTAGATCTGATAATAAACTGTTAAGAAATTTGAAGTTTTTTTGTCGAATAATAACTTGGGTAAATTAAATTCACAGGCAGAAACCCAACTGCTGGTGTTAGTTTTGTAAGGGAAGAAAAAATACATAAAACCAACAACATGATCGAACTTTAATTTGGGTTTGATAGAATAAAGTATTCGAGGAACCTAGGATTTTAGGATGGCTGAATATAAATACGAGTTCAGTGGAATCTGCTCGTAGGCTATAGAAAATAGAAATTATTTTGTCTGCTATATTTGGATATTTTGCCATGGAACGTGTTGCATTTTTTGCTAATTATTTTGAAATCTGAGGGGCTGTTTGTCGTATGTAATTCATTATATCATATTTTCTTAACCATTCTATTGGTTCTTTAGAGATGCCATTGTCCTTTTCCTTTTCATTAACAATTCTTAACGAGGACATGCTTTTAATTTTCTTTCACAGGTTGTGGAGGTTTCTACCTCTAAAACTGGCAAGCACGGCCATGCCAAATGTCACTTTGTTGCAATTGATATCTTCAATGGAAAAAAGCTTGAAGATATTGTTCCTTCTTCCCACAACTGTGATGTATGCAATTTTTTATTTTTTTTGTATAGTTTGTTTTACATGATTTTTCAGTAAGTTTCACTGAAACTTGTTCATGATCTGAATCTTTCTTTCCATTGCATTGCAGGTTCCCCATGTCACCCGTACTGACTATCAGCTGATCGATATCTCAGAGGATGGATTTGTATGTTTTGCGGTCTCTTTTAAGTGTATGATGTTTTTTGTAGGCTAGTTGAACTTGGGTCTAATCTGCATTTAAAATTTCAGGTGAGCTTGCTGACTGAGAATGGCAATACCAAGGATGACCTGAGGCTCCCAACTGATGAGAGTCTCCTCACTCAGGTTAGTGGGCATTTTGTTTGTCCCTTACGAATTCAGTTAGGCATTAAGGTTGTGCTGCCTCCCAGGATTCCAGCTGTTCTTTGCCCTCTAAATGTTTTATTTTCAAAAAAAAATTATGATTGCCCAATCTGCATGTATATTTTGTGCTCTGTAACTGTTTTGGTATGCAGCAAAAGTGTTGTGCTGGCCATACAGGGGTGTTTGGGAGAGTGATAGTTAATTTTCAAAGTGTTTTTTTATCTGAAATGTATTAAAATTAAAAAACAATTATTTTTTAAAAATTATTTTATGATATTAACACATCAAAACAATCCAAAAATATATATAAAAAATAATTTTAAACAAAAGAAACTAAGCCAACCCCATGTGGAACGCAATGCCAAACTGCGGCCCATAATTCTGCATATGTGCTTCAGTTTCTGTGCTGTTGTTTTCCATCCAATTGAAATATCTCCTGTTTCAAGTGAAGCTAGTTTGGATAATTTGTGAACTACTGAATCTAGATAATGATGTTTTCTCCTTGCAATGCAGATCAAGGATGGATTTGGCGAGGGGAAAGATCTTGTTGTGACTGTGATGTCCTCCATGGGAGAGGAGCAGATCTGCGCCCTCAAGGACGTTGGCCCGAAGTAAATTGTACCCTGCTTCGTGCTGGGCCTGCCCAAGGTTGACTGGCTGATATTTGTAGTTTAGCAAGTGGTTCTATGTGGGTTTGAGAATTGGTCCCGTTTCAGGAACATTCCGTACTAGATGCGGCCTTCCCTTAAATGAAGACTTGCCATTATTTGAGTGGCGTTTTATCCGTGATGATATTTTTGCGGTTCATGGTGTGGGGAAGTTTATTTTGCCAGTAAGACTGCATACACTTCTTGGCACCTGTGGTGGTTTCAAACAATTACAGTTTTTATTTCCTTACAGATTCCGGTTCTTTTCCGTGGCGTCCTGGTGATGCATGCGTTACCTTCTATATTTCTGTTGGGTTTTTTTTCTCTGGCGAGTAAAATTTTAAGTTTTTTGCCTCTTTGATTAAGAGGCGAAGGCACCTATTGCAAGAGATCTGTCTTGAAAACTTGGTTTCATTTGCTAATCCTAATTTGAGAGGGTGGTTGCACAATCCTCTACTACGTTGTGAGGTACTTGCTGCTCTAATGTACCCAGAGAGAATCCCAGCCATTTTCCTGGTTCCAAGCTGCTCGTCATCGAGGAAGGACTCTCACTAATGGGATCACAACTTTATACGACAGTAAACTAACAAGCTATTTTGCAAAGGGAATGCCGTTTTCTGGAAGGTTCATGCATTTGTTACGTTTCCCGGCATTGTCAAAAGTGGAAATCCAAAGTGGCATGCAAATTGCTACAATCAATTGAATTCTTAAGAGATGTGGATGAGCTCTCGTGGAGGATTCAACAATTGAGTATCACTGGTTGCCTGGTTGGTAATCCTGATGAGATATGACCAGGGCAAGTTACTCAAATAATTACCCGATAAATTTCAAGGAATCCTGTTCAGCCAGGGTGGTCCTAAAAGTGAAATCTTTCTAACATTTTGTGAGACATGTCTTTTTGGTTAAGCTTCAGTGCCTCTGACCAAAATCTCCAACATTCAGCAGTTACTATTTCCTTCACCAACAAACCGAATGACGGTCCCAAGCCAATCTTCAGGAAGAGCGCCTCTCACCTTTCCACTTAAAGCCCTCGAAGAATGGGTTGTTGCTGCCTGTGTTTAACCATATATATGACAAAAGGATAAAGAAAAAAATGTTGCTGCCTGTGTTTAACCATATATATGACAAAAGGATAAAGAAAAAAAAAAACAATGACAACATATAAAGCAAAGACCAGGCTGAAAGCTATCAATCACCTTCACAATGTAGACATCAATTCCAAGTTTTGCAATCAATGCAGCTTCTGATATCTTGGTCGCCATTCCACCAGTCGTATCATGGGCTGCAACGGTTGTTTCAACTGCAGGCAAGGAATAAAAAAGTATGTTGATCTCACAGCAAAGGACTTATAATCCCCTTTTGGAATATCACTTTGCGAGTACTCTAATCAAGGTGAATAAAAATCATATTTTCCACTAGCATCAATAAGCCAGGAAAACCACCAGGCACTTGTCCTGAGATTTGAATCTCTTATCACTAATTATATATTACCGGTGTAAACAATATCTGCGGGGATGCCATATAGTTTTTTAATTTCTATTGCACAAGCAGTTTTCATCTTCTAGAGAAATGTCATACTGCAGATGAAAGTACAGATTTAAGGTCATTTTTGTGAAAAACTAATTTTCATACACGCACATAAGAGGGCATTGTTTTACTACTGCTTAGCAACGCCTATTTCAAGTGCTATGAACTCACCATGCATATTAATACAGGACATCCAACTCACATATAGCAATTTGCAACATCAAATGCTGAAATAACCACACAAACCTTGTGTTTTCATGTCCTCAAGTGTTGGTTTCACAACAGACCAGCTCCCATCTACACTCACAGCTGTGTTTTAGAAATTGGTTATGTCCTTCCAGTGTGACATATCAAACTAATTTTGGAGACTATCATCCATTGAAAAGATAGAGTTTGTTATGAGTACTCACCGATCTCCCTCAAGAGGACTGCATTAGGTTCTGAAGGAGGACGATCATACACACCCAAAACATCTGTCTGTAGTCCAAAATAATTGGATAACAAGAAGAGAATTGCACTTTTTATTACAAAATATGCAGGTTAATGCCATGGTGACTGGCCTAGCTACCAAAAAGAGAGATCATCTAAGATAGTCAATTCCAGGAACTAAATGATGAACTTCATCATAAATGCAACATCAAACTGACAAGAATTTGAGCCTACTTCAAAACTCATCATTTGCACAGTTTATATGGAGAAATGAATAAAAGCTAGGAGTAGAATTAATAAAGTGGACCATCTTTGAGCTATCTGATTCTGGTTGCGCAGAGAGAAACAAAAGGTGATTTGACAATGAACCACAAAGCTCTGTCCAAGAAATGCAATAATATGAGATAACGTCACGGAAAAAGGATACCAGGAAAACAACATATTCAGGTTTCAAATAGGCTGCAAGATGACGTATAATAACATCACCACTCAATATGGTGCATCCCTGATTAAATAAGCAAATAAAAAAATGTCAGTTTCAATTGAAAAACCAGGAGAGTATATCAACCCTTAGAGGGACCAAACCTGCAAATCATCAAGTACAGCATCTCCATGTAAGACCTATAAAGCAAAACGAGAACTATGATAGTACAGCATGTTGAAAAAACCCAGCCAACAAAGAACATGAAGAGAAAGAAAAATGATCACTCCTCCTTCAAGCATTAGTAAACACCAATACAATGGGTTCACACTAGAAATATGTCCTGGTGGTTTATGCCGACTAACAAAGTGAGAAATCCATCATCACCTCCAATAACACATATACAAATAAGCTGATATGTGTTGCTGGAGGTCTAAGAGAGAATTTTTCATCTCCAAAACTTTCACCTTTTTCTTTCTTTCTTTTCTCTTTCTCCATCTATTTTTTTGCTGCTTTGCAACTTAAATTTCTCCTCTGCCATTTATTCAAATTTTATAGTACAAAAAGACCTTAAAACCTCTAAAAGTCTAGCATGACTGGCGTTTATGCGTTGATGAATTGAGATAGGATTTCGAAGTACAAATGTGTGTCCTTTCATTTGTAATTTCAGAAACTTATATGATGATTGAGCAATCCTTAAATTATGGCAGCCAAATTTCTATAAATTAAGTTTTTAGCAACTTATCGATTTTACAGCTTCTCCACAATCCAAACACTGAGCTTTTCTATATTGTTGGTTGCTAAATATAATCCTGTGAGTGTTATATGCTACACTTTTAGACTCAAGAATTCAATTGTTTGCTTGCAAAAACATCATGACCAGATAAATAACAATTCCTGTTTTTGAGATTTCAGAATCCTTGGTTAGTCATTTCCATCCATTTGCAAAGTCAACAAGTTTATACGATATGTTTGTCACTCATTGAAGATCAGGATCTTCATGTATTTCCTCATATCTGGGTACTGCATTCCAAGCAATTTCATCTGCTGCAATTTTACTGCTGACATACAAGTTCAGTTTCATTTGACAAGCAAAACAGCAGAAAAAGAGATAAGAACTGGTATGTTTTGATCAATTTGACCTCCACTAGTTTGGGATTGAGGCGTACAATTATACATACTATTCTTGTTCCTTAAATAGTAAAGTTAATAGAAAACAATGATTCATAAGATTTCAATTCACAAAAAAAAAGTAAAGAGGAAGAAATCTATCTTACAGGTATGAATCCGGAGTTGATTGCCTGAGCTACCATTGATAAATCAGCAGATGCCATCTGTGGAAACAAATTAGAGACCAGAATTAGAAGAGATCATACAGAATTCTCCATCATCAATATTGAAGATAATCACGGAAAGTCCCATATTTGAGCCATATTAGTAAATAAATACACTCATTTCTCAATGCCTCTAACATTTCTTTCAGAAGTTGTCCATCCACATGAAAATGGAGACATTCCAATGGAAGGAATGCCCTCTGCCATAAAAAAAAAAAACCTTTGTTAGAGTCATATGCTATATTCCCAGAAACACAATGCAGAAATAGCTGCCAATGAGAAAATAGAAAGAATTTTCATGGACAAATTTTTTACAAAGTAATATCCTATTTTGCAAGAGGAAGTACCATTTTCAATGTTCAAATTTCAAATTTTAAATGTTAGAGGAAGTACCAAATTTCAAAAGATGTTAGAGAAAAAGGCATCAAAGAAAATATGAAAACCAAGCTTAAGAAATGATAAAATTCTCCAGCACTATCTTCATTTTTGAAATTGAAATCTGTTTTCGCATGAAATTTTCAGTGATTAGAACTATTCTACAGAATACAGAAGCTGTGTAATTTCAACGACTATTAGTTGAAATTTACAGCATTTTAGCACCAGGTTCTTGAAAACTCAGATTAATACTAGTTATAGCATTTTTTTTCACTTGTTCCGTTGAGGTAGGTTGAAGACTTATAGAGCAGGGGCTAACAAATTATTTTCAGATCAGTTGCCTAGATCAATACCTCTGGCTAGTGCTCGAACAATTTCAAGATTAAGAGTCGTAACCTGTAATAAAAAGAAATTACCAAGAAAAATGATAAATACGGGAGCAGGCAACGAGTCTGTGCAAGAGTAATGACACAAGTTTAGAAAAAATCATGTTGCAAAAATTACATAAAACTTCATCGATATGAAAGAATATCCTGCAGTCCAACAAATAATGGAAGGAACAAACAAGTTTGAAAAGCATATCGAGCATTTTCTGTTGGTATTTCTCTTCAATGCCATACTTGTTTCCCATTCTATTCAACCTTACATGCTATTTGTGCATCCAGCCACCCAGCACTATAAGTTTATATAAAGGTTTGACACTCCCTGATTTGACATAAGATAAAGTGGGAAAGGCACAATATGAATCTTACGGAAATGCGTGTGGCAACAAAACCAGCCTTGACAAGTGGTTTGTTCAATCCTCCTTTATGAACCCCTGATTTGCTTGCCTGAAAGTGCCCAAAGGAACCTGAAGGCAAAAACAATAAATCAGCATCGCAAATCTTTACCAAAAGAGGACTGTGGACATCACTTTGAAGATCAACTCCTACATATCTGGAAGGGGTCAATCACTCAGCTCTCCTTTCTAAATCCAATATAAATCCAAGGTCAATGCGCTCCACAATTTTTGTTGTTAATTCATGCAAATGCATAGCCGAACAAACAATCTTCACTCATGCTCAATGTCCTTCATGCTGATTCAAGAAATAGCTATGAAAATAACCTGCTCCATGAACAACAACAAAACTGCTAGAATCCAAGTTTTGGTCCTCAAAATCGTCAGCATCACAAGAAATTCCTGATTTTCCAGGTCTCTTGCTCCAATCCATCCCAAGAACCTTTCGTGAGCTAGACCCAGTAATCATGGCTTCCCTCAGCTGCGAGGAAACAATCTCAACATTTTCTTCATTTATTTTCTCTAAATCGTTCTTGCAAGTAATTGCCGCGCCTCCTGAGACAAAAAAACTGTCACATAATCAACACACTGTAGAGAATCACACATGAAATCGAATCTTTTTCTTCATTCCTTCATTTTCTTGTCACGGATATATATTAAGAATACCGGTGCTGGCTTTGTGGGATATTAGATGCAATTTACAAACTTAATCACTTGCGTACTGAAAAGAAAAATCACAGCCCAGTTTCGAATCGAGATCAAATATATCCTCAAGAAAGCAAGCAACAATAAAAACTGAAAAAGTAGTGACTTTACACCAATAAAGATCAATCAAACCAAAAAATGTGAATAGAAACAATTTGTCAGGCATAAAGCAGTAATATTTGAAAGGGTACAAGAAAAAGAGACAAACAGACCAAGTTTAACGATGCAGCGGATTGGTTTGGTTGCACTGAGGGTTGACGTGTCCTCCATCTGTTGGCTTCTCTTCTGATGTTTTTCTGCTCCTGTTGGTTGCAAATCTCTGTTGATTGTTGGGGTTTGAGGCACTGCCTGTCAACACAATATTCAACAACAGTGTACTGTGACTCGAATGTTCGACTCTGGTTTAACTTAGAATCGGCTGAGTGTGAGTCGTTAGCACTCGGCTTTGTTTGGATTAAAGTTTGTTCTCCGGTTCTCCAACCATAACAATAATCATTTTGTTTATCACACTGTTATTACCAAATTTTTCTTTTTCTTTCTTTTTTTTTTTCTGTCCACTTCAACCAGAGGTTATGATCTTACAACTGGATTCGATTGTTCTAGAAAGAAATGCAGCTGAATTTAACCTTATATTGTAATTTTCCTCCCTTCTTGGGATGCAAAATAAATGTGTGTATAATCTCCTTGATTTATCAACCTATTAAAACAAATAGTTTATATGCATATAAAAAAATTATATTGCAGGAGGTTTTTATTCTGGAATTTCAATTTTTATGACATTAACTCGTGCCTCTTATTGACATGGAAAAACTCAGGCATGGTGCGAATTCATTTTGTGTTTTTTTTTTAATCATATCTTCTTATGATTTTAATTTTTCTTCCGGATTTTTTAACTATACAATAAAGCATGACTTCTTTATATAATTCCCATTTAATATATACATGATACGCCACATATCAATTGAACTTCTGTGTTAATATATTGGATTGTGGGTTGGAGCCACACTGCTGGTTTTATAAAAAAAAAAAAAATTAATGCAAGGTAAATATTTAGACATGATTAGTATTTTTTTACAGGAAAGATAAATTGTGTGGATGTTAATTCTATATTATTCGGTTGACTCAGTAAGCTTAAAAAGTAATTTGTCAGCTTAAAAAGTAATTTAAATAACAAGTAAAAATATAATTTAGTTAAAAAAATTAAAATTATTTAAAAAAAATATTAAAATAATAACATATTGGATAGATTCAGGTCAACTAATTTAGTTAAAAAAATTAAAATTATTTTAAAAAAATATTAAAACAATAACATATTGGATAGATTCGGGTCAGCCTTTCAAATCTGTAACCTGAATCATAAAATTATAATAACCCTATATAAAATAAATAAAAATGAGTTATAAAACTCAACTCACAATCAATCCAATATTGAATAATAAAAATGAAAACAAAAATTATTTTTTAAAAAATATATAAAAAAACCTTAGACAACTTGAATTAATTTATTTAACTCATGACTCAGATGACGAGATTATAATAATATCGTGGGAAATAAAATGAAAAAAACAACATAATTTGACCTGGATTAACATATGATTTATGATCAAGATAACTTTATATAAAACAAATCAAACAAGCTATAAAACTCAATTATCAATAAAATTATTATTAAGTGCTTAAATTTGAAAAAAATAGTGATTAATCAGTAAAACTTATAATTCAAGTTATGAGATCAAGCAAACTTCATACAAAATAAATTAAAATAAATGACAAGATCTCATTTTTAATTAACTAGATGTTAAATACTAAGATTGAAATAATAATGTCAATTAAAAATAAAACTTAAATCAACCGAATTAATTTATCAAACTCATATTATGAATTATGGGAGTGAGTTAACCACATAAAAAATAAATTATAACAAATTATATATTCTAGTTTTTAATAAATTAAATATTGTTCTTTAAAAAAAATATTTAAATGGATATTATCCTGTGAGGCGGTGATACAAGTAAAAGCTCCTAAGAACCAGTACTTTAATTTTTTTATATGTAAAAAAAAATATTTAATTAAAGAAACTTCAAAATTCACAAACTCAAATAACAGAAAAAACAAGAACATTCAAGTGGAAAAAACTGAATGAAAAGCACACGCTGATATTGTCTTCAGCCGAAAAGAAAATAAACCCAGCAGCCCAAATTCGAGACCAAGCCCAATTAGGTAGTAGAGGTCTACCCAAGCATATATCCATATCCATGGAGACGATTATAGGGGAAGATTTTTACTGGTAGTGCTATACTGCTATTTGTGAAGGCAAAGATGGGGACGACAACCTCCAACCCATCCAGTCGTAGATATTTCTGTCGTTAAATGTATATTTACTTCAATGAACATGATATATATATATATATATATCACCATACTAGAAAAATGATAGCATGAAAAGGTAGTCTAAATAAAAGGAATCAACGCTCGCGAAGTGAAGCGTGCCAAGTACAGTGAATTTACATTGATTCGATCAGAAAGAAAGCAAGACTGCTTGAGAAGTCTCTTGTTTTGTTTTTGGTTGAGTAACCCTAAGCTCAAAAAAACAACATCTAACCATCACAACCTAACAGTCAAAGGCACGTAAAGCCGACGGAAAACAAATGACTAATCAGTGAATCGTTTTCCATTTGTTGAAACGAATGATTTCTGTGTGATAATAAAAAAATACATTAATTTAAAACATTTCTGAAAAAATTAAAATCAATTATTACAGTCTTGTATGGTCACAGAGTTCATGCACTGTTAAGATGCCGGCCTAAATCAACAGGGGATCGTTTGTAGACAGAAAGATTCAATATATCCCTAGAGGACTTGATGCGACCAGATGGCCATGGGCCATGCACTTCTACAGCATAACATCACCGGCTTTCTCCCAGCTGCCATTTCCCTAAAATCTGAGGACTTGCCAGGTTTTCTTTTTTTAATAAATCGGTAAATGAGGCATGGGCTGTCAGATTGGATGTACGGGATTCTATGGATCCATTTGTCCGATTGATGTCAATCATCGTGTGGTAAATTCGTTCAAGTGTTTCGTGCAATGCAGCAAGATTAAAAAAAAAAAAAAAAAACTGGTAGCATCAGCAAGGGGTAATTCGACCCTCGCTTGATCGTCACCACCAATCTGGATTTTATTAAATAAATAAAAATGAATGTGGGACCGTCTCTCTCTACGCCGCCAAAGTGGGGGCCAGCCCTGGGTGCTCCGCACGAACCATTGGCCGTGTTAGCAATCAATATTCGCAACTGAAAACAATGGTATCAGCTTGACAACTTGCATGCCGTCAGCAGGACAGATAGTTGCGTCGGAGAAGCCAGCCACATTGCTCAACCTCAAGGCAAGACCTGGCCTCCTTTTTTTTGAAACTCGTTTTCAACGCTTAAAGACAGTTTACTTATCAACACAAAACCTATATACAGATATTAAAAAAAAAAAGTAATTTCATAAAATAAAAGCATAATTAAAATATAGAGTTAACATGGAGACGTGTTGAGATTTAAGAGGAAATTGTCATCAGGATAATTCAATATATTCTGAAAACACATGGATTAATTGAGTGAATTTAGAAAAATACAAGAATTAATCTATCACAATTAAAAGAGAGTGTAAATGAATAATTAATAAATTGCCCGCCCTAAATCAAGCAAAGTACGATGCAAGGAGAGAAGGACCACGGGAAAAAAAGAATGCTTTGTGTGGCAGTTACCTCAGTACATGATTCTTTTCTATTTATCAATTAGCACATGGTAAACAATTATTGTTATTTATCGGTATTGGGTGAAAACAATATTTATTTAAGATTTATTTTTTATGTAGTGATGTTAAAAATATATTTTTAAAAATAAAAAAATATTTTTATATGTTTTTAAACAAAAATATATTTTAAAAAAGAACTGATGATATGTATATTAATCACCAAGTTTGATTTTCTCAGTGGTTTGGCTTACAACTTGTCCCTAAATAGCTAATCTCGTGTAACAAGAAATGGACATTGCAGCTATTCTTGCATTCATGGTCCGTTGTTTTTCTTTTTTAAGCAAACTGAGAGCTCTAAACCAGCTGACCATCCAGCATGACTCCACTGTGTGTTGACATCCAGGTGATGGGTCGCACTTGCAATGATCTTTATTTGTGTGGTTTGGACTTCTTTGAACGTCAGACATGGCACGGCGCGGCACAAACGTTGTCTTAAGATTCGCTAGAAGTCATGACAAGCTATCCCGAAGCAGACAAACATTTTAGGAGAACTGTTTGGCAGGAGCCCCAAGTTGTGACATGTGTTAATGAGAAATTGGGGGATGGGATTTCCGTGCTCCCTCCTTGATCTTGACATTTCAGGACAAAGAAGCTTTGATTTGAAATGAAAGAGAAGTTTGTTTTTTTCTGGGATCAAGCAAATCCCGTCGGCTTCAGGGAGGGCAACGAGGAATTCCCAGTGAATTTTCCCAGTTAATTATAATTTCTTGATATAATTTAGGCAATATTGCTTCTTCTTCTTCTTTTTTTTAAAAGGAGAGGATAATTAATATATGTTGCGAGTTAAACTTATGGTGGAATTTAATAACAGCCACGATGCTGGAAACTAAAGGGAGAGATCATAGAGTAGTAATTCTACTGCTTAGCTTCACGTACAATCTCCCTCGGCAATTACAAAAATGATGGAATTTCCCTTAAAACAAGATAATTAGACAACGGATAAAGGTGGGAGCTAAGCTAGCTAACAATCATGGTGATGGATTCCCTCGCCCAATCACATCTAGCCACGTGGCTTCTCCTGGGGAGATACCAAACGGAACAAAACCCACATAATAGTAGCATCCCCAGGTCCATTATTACTGCCACCTGCTATAAATCTAGTGGCACTAGCATAACATGCATGCTATTTGCTCCGGCACGTTTAGTACTCTCTTTTAAAATTTAATTAAACAAGGAACCTCCGAGCATTATCCTCCAATTGGCAATCTTGTCAATTCAGTGGTCGACGGGGACAAAATAGTGATTTCCCAAACACTCCAGAAAAGATTTCAAGAATTATTAAAAAAAGAAGATGAAAGAAATCGATGCCTGTCTAACTACAAGTCAATCCCAAATCCATTTAATGAATCACAAACCAGTCCCCAGTCATTTATTCGCAACACATTGACCTTATTGTTGTACCTCCAAGGTCTGTTCATGAGATTTCAATATCTTTTTTTAAATGCAAGACTCTGTTTCTTCATGGAGTTGAATTGTATGGAGCATGGAAATTTAAAACATCTTGGATTGTATGTTATGTTTTTTACTATCCAATATTTAAGACATCACAGACGAGCTTGAGCTCCCACCCGGGTCTTGATGATGGAAGGTTAGGTGGAGGTTCGCGAAACCTAGAAGGGTGGATTCATGATTCATTACATAGATTGGGGACTAATATGTAGTTATCCATAAAAAAGGACAGAGAGACGTCCTTTCTTTTTGCTTTATCGATTTCTTCTTCTCCTCCTCGTCGCATCAGCAGCGTGGACTTTTTATTCCTCTTATTTCCAGATCCACCAAAAAGCCGAAGAAACAAGCACCAGACCAAAACTAGCAAACTGGACACCAGAATAGACACACAGAAAACAAGACCGAGATCAAATGACTGAAAATGGAAAGGATCATCAGCAGCCAAAACAGCAACAACCATCATCACCTTCCAAATCATTGTCTTCCCGCCCGACCACCATAACACTACCTCCACGTTCCTTCACCGAAACATTCTTTTCCAGTGGAGCCCCTGGTACCCTGGGCTTCAGTCCAGGCCCTATGACTCTTCTCTCAAGTTTCTTCTCCGACTCCGACGACTGTAAGTCTTTCTCTCAGCTTCTCGCCGGCGCCATAGCCTCCCCTAATTTCAAAACTCCCGATGACAAGAGCTCTGCCGGTGACTTTAGCAGTTCATCGAGCTTGTCCATCGTCCCTCCCCCGCCGATGTTCTCGATGCCGCTGGGGCTTAGTCCGGTGTCTCTTCCTGATTCACCGGGGTTCGGACTCTTTTCTCCTCAGGTAATCAAGTGCTTATAAACTGATTGCATCAGCTGTTTATGAACTCTTTTTTTGTACTTTATTTTTGCCTGAGAAAGTTTTTTGCATCAGCTGTTTATGAACTCTTTTTTTTGTACTTTATTTTTTCCCGAGAAAGTTTTTGTCTTCTTCTTCTTCTTCTTTTTTAAATTTCAATTTGATTACTGAGTTGTCTTCTTCTTCTTCTTCTTCTTTTTTGAATTTCAATTTGATTACTGTGAAAGGAATAAAAGACTTTACATTTCAAACATTGCTACTAATCATCAATGAAATGAGAGAACTCTTTATTTCTTTATTTATCATTTAGCAGAACGAATGCTAAATGTTTAGCCTCTAAATGATTTAATTACTAGCAGTTTCAATTGTTGACGCCTACTAGAATTAAAATTGCATTGTGGTAAAGCTCTGTGTCTGTGTGTTTGTGTTTTTTTTTAATTTCCCTTCCCTCTGTGATTTATATGCCTCTGCTTAAAATTGAATGCCTGTAGTTTGTTTTCTATCTATTCCGGTGTTCTTATGATTTTTGAGATGTTTGTAGGGCTTTGGAATGACACACCAGCAGGCGCTAGCACAGGTCACGGCTCATGCTGCGCAAGCCAATTCAATTATGCATGTTCAACCTGAATATTCGACACCGGCAATGTCTTCGACCTTTACGAGCACTCCTGGAGCACACCAGCAGCAGCAGATGGTACGCTCAGTAGCGGATTCTAGAGAGAAAATACAGGAACTCTCGGACTTCTCTCGGTCTGATCAGAGGTCTGAATCTTCTTCGCTGGCTGTTGATAAGCCTGCTAATGATGGATACAACTGGAGGAAATATGGGCAGAAACATGTGAAAGGAAGTGAGTATCCTAGAAGTTATTATAAATGTACACATCCTAATTGTCCTGTGAAGAAAAAAGTTGAGCGATCTCTTGATGGTCAAGTAACTGAAATTATCTACAAGGGGCAACACAATCATCAGCCACCGCAATCCAATAAGCGTGGAAAGGATACTGGAGGCTTAAATGGCAATTCAAACAGTCACGGGAATTCTGAATTGGATGGAAATGTCAGCAAAGAGAGAGATAGGAAGGATCAGGAATCCAGTCAAGCTACACCTGAACATGTATCTGGGATGAGTGACAGTGAGGAAGATGGTGATACTGAAGCTGGTGGTGAAGTTGATGAAGACGAGCCCGATCCTAAGAGAAGGTACTTCTGTGCAAGCAAATCTTAGAGTGGTCTTACTTGCCGGCTAAGATTGACAGTTTATCTTGTATATATAATGGAATCTCTCATGTCATGTGCAGAAGTACAGAGGTTAGAGTGACAGAGCCAGCTTCTTCACACAGGACTGTATCGGAGCCCAGAATCATAGTGCAGACAACCAGTGAAGTTGATCTCTTAGATGATGGCTATAGATGGCGCAAGTATGGGCAGAAAGTTGTCAAAGGCAATCCTTATCCAAGGTGGTTTTCCCTACTCCATAGGCTGTGGTTTGTATTGGACATGACAAACCTAAAAATCCTCTTCTTTGGTCATATTATTGGTTATCGTGATGGTTTATTTGCGCACTTTGGCTATTTGCTATTTTTAGATTTTCACTTTAGATGCAGTGCAGGCATAATAAGCTCATGGTTCTTGAAGAGCTTCTAACAGTGCAAGGGTTAAAATTAAACAAAAGGCAGAATAAATGTTATTCCTTGTTAAGATCACTTCATCATTGTGGTGACAGGTTTGTTAGACTTATAAAAGGGATAAGTAGTTTTTCTTGGGATTACCTTTGGAAGTTGTTAAAATGTGAAATTTGCTATATAGCTGTTTATTCATGGATAGTGATCCATGGGCTGCGGCCTTAGTAGCTTTGCTGGCCAAAGATGGCTGCTGTAAATTGGTGTAAAAAACTTGTAGGAAGGGCATGAATGTGCAATTGGTTAGACAACAATGAGCTGCATCCTATTTTGATGCCGAAATGTGCTGCTAGTAGAATTGCTGAACTCTCAAAGTCATTGTTTATTCTGGAAATGGACAACGTATCCTAATTTCTCAATGTCTGGTTTCTACCTCTAAATGTGTGCGGCACTTGCTTTTTGGATGTCTATGTAGTGTCTTCAACCCACCTTTTCCTTGTCTTCTTTTTTGTACAATCTACAGGAGCTACTATAAATGCACAACCGCAGGATGCAAAGTTCGTAAACATGTCGAGAGGGCTGCAGCAGACCCAAAAGCTGTCATAACAACCTATGAGGGCAAACATAATCACGATGTACCAGCAGCTAAAAATAGCAGCCACAACACAGTCAATAGTAATGCATCTCATCTGAAACCACAAACTCTGGAGAAGCATGCATCAAACAACAGCAACAGTCAACAGCCTGCAGCACGTCTACGGTTAAAAGAAGAGCAGATAACATAGCTTTTCTGACTTGGTATCATAGGAGGAAGATAACAACAAACGTTTACCATGAACCGGGGAATGGCTGTAACTTATCTTTTCTTGGAGGCCATTACTTTGATGAATGCCCCCCATGTAACCACCTGCCCGATATACTAAAGATGAAGCAATACCAAAAGAGACGAAAACAAGCTTTCTTATTGTATGTCAAACAGTTCACCAGACACAAACTTCCTTGAAAATATATTCTGTGCATTCTTTTGTACATAGAAATATGAAATTAATGTTTCATATAATTGTTTACCACTTTCAGCATTTGGAATTTCATGTTTGACAGTGACAACACCGCTCTTTTCGACTTTTATGTTGACGTTAAATGCCAATGAATTCCTTTTCTGCTGGTTTAGCTTGATGTTTTCACAAAGTTTGGTCCATCCCAAAACTGATCTTGAAGCTAGTTCTAATTTGCAGTAGCGTTGAATCAATGTGAAACACAAGGGAGCTGTTCTTTGTTATTCAACTTTGATAATTGGGAAGAAACACTTTCAACAACCTTAGAGCGGAAACGCGAGATCGCAAATACACGAGAGGGAAAGAAGGATCTGTGACTATAACATCTTAACTCTAGAAATTCGCAGCAGTTTTGGAGAACTTTCGGTGAAATGTAACGTGGATGTATAATGGTGTCTCAATGAAGTCAAGTTCATTTGACTGGTAAAATATTTATCTCTTAGACATCATTCGACAGGACATCATCACACGCATGGTCTTTAAGTGCTGGTTCTCATCAACTTCATCATCGTGGTGAAAAAAAAACAAATGGTGGTGGGAAAGGAATACAAAAAACTGAATTTTCATTTTCTTGTGGTTGATACAGATCAAGGAATCTGCAAAATGTGCTTATAGATTGTTTCTTTTGCCGGAATCATCCCCTTGGTGCCTATTCAAATTAATCATCCCGAGTAACAACAGTAGGTATTTGGCCATGATTTACCAAATCTATCTTGTTCAAGCGCACACAGCACAGCACTTGCTCTGGCAGTTCCTCTTGTTTTTGTGCCTGGCAAGATTATCGCAAAAAAGCACTTAAACAAACAGGAGAAAACACAGGAAGTTCACGAGAGAATAAAAAATTAACAATTCTTGCAGGAACACAAATGAGGTTTTGGCATATGACCAACAAATGACGCTCATGTTTGTCTAAAAATAGCGAGTAAAATCAGTAGATGCTAGCACGGGGAGGAGATTAACTCCATCAATGTGCTTGATCAAAATCAGGGCAAAACCCGTTCTTCTTCTCTCTTATTTTACTATATTTAAATGAAAAAATATAATTTAGTTTTACTGAAAAAACAAATTAATTTCTGATGAAACCAATTTGCTTACAATAGGATAAGTTGCAAGGTCTCTGTACCTGAATAGTCAGACCCACATTTGCTATCCCATGCTTCAAGCGATCTCTGAATGCTTCAAGTCCTTTCCTAGATATGTAACTGAACCGATGTATATCCAGGTCAATCTCAAAGTAATTAGGTCCCTGCAAGATAGAAGCTTAGGCAACTTTCCTAAAATGCTGAACACCAAAACCAATTAGGCGCCTTCTCCATGTTTTACATTTTTTTTGTAAATGAAGGGGAACCACAAGAAAAAGAAAAGGACACCTTTGTAAGAGAATTATATAAATTATATTTTATTGTTTTAATAAATAATTTAAATTATTAGATTAAAATAATTTTTTAATATAATATTAGAAAAGGAATATATTTAAAAATTATATAAATTATATATTAAAATTTTATCTAATAGTTTAAATATCGAGTTAATATAAACTTGTATAAATTTTAAAAAAATTAATTAAAAAAATATATTAAAAAATTATATAAATTATATATTAAATTTCATCTAATTAAATTTGGATAAAGTGAAGATTACACATGATCTTAAAGGCCAAAACTGCACGATCCTAATCTCCCCATTATCTCTACTAAATAAAGTACGGAAGTTTGTATCGAATGAAATTAGTATTGCTAGACTGAACATTGATAGAACAAATGTGATTCGTAGACCAAAAGTTTCTCCTTACCTTAAAGAATTCATGTTGAGGGCGTGAAAGCACTGGCTTGTCATTATAACTTTGAATAAGCTTCCTTTCTGCAGAACTCAACTGCAATTCCTCTGGATTGACTAGCCCCACCAGAATTTTCAGCCTCTCTCTAAAAGGAACTGTGCACTCTTTTGCAAAGCCTTTAACCTTTTCCATATCATCCTCAACAAGTCTCTGGGTAGGATGCAATAAGATTCATCAACTAAAATATTTCACAAGGTGGGGAAAGATTGCGTCCAAGCATTTTGCCATGGTATAAAAAAGCAATGGAACAAGGAAGACTAGATGATGTCAAGCACAGATCAGCATATGAAATTGCATGAAATATTATTTCAGGAAATACCTTGATGCTGTCTTGAAAACAAGGTGAAATCTGTTTGTCGAAATTCTCAGATAGTTTAAAATATACTACAAGGCTCATGCCTTCTCCATCAGAATCGCAACTGAACATTGAAACAGGATAAGTGGGAAGCTGCAGCATGAAAACCCATAATAAGAAAATTATGTTCCATCACTTTGAAGTGAGCCTAGTAATTCATATGAAGAAAATAGCACAACAGTCCAGTAACTTGAACCCCAAGAATCAACTCAAGGGACTTGAGATCACGACCATGTCGCTCCCAGCCAAAGTTCTTATAAAGGAATTCCCAGGGAACTCACCATCAATTCATTAAACAAGATAAAACTAGCAGATTCACTTAAAAAGTTGCTGTAAACAACAAGCACGGATCCCGTCACAATTCGTATGTGGAAATGAATAAAAACTGTCGAACAGTTCATCAGATAATATCCAGAACCTCATTCAATATACACAAACAACTCTGCGCAATCAAAATTGTGTGTGTGTGTGAGAGAGAGAGAGAGGACCTGCATATTAATGATCAGCAGCTGCGGTACTTTCTCATGCGCTTGCAAATTAGGAAGTTCAAGATGCTGAGCAATGTGATTTATCTTCCGTGGGCATACAAATAAATCTACGCCAATTGGTACATATGGACTGAAGTCTGGAGCAGGGCACTTCTGCTTATCTCTGCATGATTAGATATTAATGTTTAGACAGTTCAATTCCCTTGAAAGTATATGTGAAAAAAAAATTTATATCATTCACTAATAGTCGTAGGTACGCACAAATAACTAATATTATAAGCAACTGAACATCATGCCTGAAAAAAGTTTCGCCTCGGAGCTTAAAAACTGAAGGTGAAATCTCGGACCAGCATCCAGCAGTTGGCTTCTCTCCTTTTGAACGTGGAATCAAAAATCCTGCTCTTGGGCGATACAGTAATCTCTCAGCTGCACCAGTTCAAGCACTCATTCATTATTAATAAGAAAAATGTATCTTAATCATTAAAAACAAAACTGGAATTTACATTTCACCTATTCTATGCTAAGGTTCAATTCAAAGCTTATATAGCTGGAATAAACTCGTTAAATAGCATAACATGTGTTCATCAAACGAATCGTAGTTATATAAAGTTTCAGGGGGTTTTGCATATCATGTCTTACAGGCAATCCTAATACTTCTGGGATATAAATGTGTCTCTCTGAGATCTTATAAAGACTACAATCTGTACTTACAGAATTCTGTTGTTTCCTCTCCATCGCAAGATTTCCTCTTTAATGATAGCATAATTACTTTTGATTTCCTTCTACATTCTTGAGTTTTCTCTGCCAAGTCATGCATGCCCTCTTTGAGACCTTTCAAATTTCCACAAGGATCATCTAAAGCTTTCTTTATCTTACTAGAAACCTCATCGCCCTTTGGACCTCCTCCATCCATTTTCAGGTAACTTTCATAGAAGCCCTCATACTTGCACCCAGCGTCTACAAAGCATGATGCAGCTCCATATTGAAGCATTTGAGTGTTTTGTTTATGTCCAGTTACATTACCAACAGGAGGAAAACAATCTGAACAGCCAAAAGAACAATATCAGCACTGACTACCAATTGAAGAGTCACAAATTCAATAAATTTATGTGTATCACCTCCATGCACACTGATGAAGTCATCATCGGAATCTGAATCTATAATGCTAAGAGAGTCAAACCATACTTCCTCCTGACATATTCCTGCAGAAAATTGAAATTTATGGTCAGAAAACTGTTCAAGAAGTGTCAGCCCCAGGCTCAAAAATCAATGGATGGAAAGGACATACCATTTGCATCAATTTGACTATGGTTCCATTGTAGCTGGGTGAGATGGAATGTCTTATTAGAAACTTCAGATCTCTTGCAGGTAGTTGCAGCAACCTTCTCAAAGTCAAGATGAACAAACTCTCTAAGAGCAAAATCACTAATTCCACCATCACCAAGCCGTTGAATAGGGGCATCAGCAATACAAGTGGAACTCTTTCCACTACTTTTGGAAGATTTACGCATGTGTTTCCTAGTTGTTCTTATTCTTTCATTGTTTGTTGAGACACAGCCACCCATTATGACAGAAAGCTTTCAGCAAACCTCAGCCAGTAGATGTTTACTCATATGAGAAGAAAGAGGCACCGAGCAGGTAAACTTGTTGCAAATGATGAGCCTGTGAAATTCCAACCAAACAAAAATGAAATATCAAAAAAATAGAAAAGCAGAAGCTTTCAATGGTAACATGAACTTCAGCAACAAACAACATCTGCATCAAGACCATCTTTACCCCAACGAAAAGAAGCCAAATTCTCTATAGTAACTTACTCTATATGCCGATAAATTCATGCGAAGCATAGCAAGAAAGAAAGTAAATTCATGAAAATCTTTGGTTCTGCATTGAAATTTAAAATGAAGTTCTACGATAGACCTATTGAATTAACAATTTTCCACATCATAGTTGCTCGTAAAAAAACAGGGAAGGGATGCAGAGACCATTGCTTAAATAAGGTGTGGAGAGCTAAAGTTAGAAAGCTGTTTCATCAAGTTTATCAATTTTCATTGCATCAAAACGAATAAAATAATTTTTAGCTTTTCACATCAAGTACACACCTTTGACCTCAAAATGCTTTCCAGAGAGAAGGCAGCCTGCCTCCCAGAGTAGCTTCCAGGAAAAAAGCTGCCTTCCGGTTAAGAAAGAAAATTTAATCCTGCGATGAGATTATTGAATATTGAAGTGTCACCAAATTTACACCGCCTAACCCCACCACTGAAAAATACCTGAAGAAAAAGAGGGAATGAAAATCCATATTACTTGAAGAGCACTCACAAGTCACAACACCATCAATTTGAATCCTCCTAATTCTGATCAAAACAGCATGATCACTATCCAGCAAACAAATTCATGGAAGAAAAACAGAAACAACTTGGTTGGTCTTGTGGTAAAATTTCTACCTTTTTTCCCTGAAGAAATCCTCAGACTCAAACTTCGTGTGTTAAAGAGAGAACAAACAAATCCTAAATACAAAACATGAGAAGGGATTGTTATGAGTTCACATCAAAGAAGATAGTAGCAGACAAACAAATCCAGATAATTTTGATGGCTAAGCATCCACTAAACAAAACCAACAAGAAACAAGTCCTTTTTCCCCCTTTTTGTTTTAAAACGAGTCCTTATCAAGAGAACAAAAAACAAGTAGAAGTTAGAAGAGTGCAGCGTTGACATTAAAAAGAACACTAAATGCTAAGTCATTTAGGTATCGAAAACAATATAGTAATCAAACTTGAATTAAGGAATGTACAAGGGGAAATGCAATTGAAAAATAATTATTTTTTTAAAATACTAATTTGAATACCCGAGACAATCTTGACTCATCGAGGACAAAAACTCTAACAACTCCACCCCCACCAAAACAAAAAAATCTGAAACCTTAACCGAGTCAAGAATATGATTAAACTAAAAAGGAAAAATAACGCAATGATTAAGCATAGAGAGAAAGAAGATCGTATAAAACTACTCCACCATGGACATGCGTTTATTCAAGAAAAGGAGACGAGGGGGTTTGCTGCCAATGTTGTTGCAATTCACAAAGCAAAATCATGTAAATAAAGAAAACGAGAAAGGAAAAACTGGGAAACATAGAAGGTGAAGAGCAGAAAAACAGGGAAAAGTGAAACAAGAAGAATATTTGACATGGTAATTAAGGAAAGTGAAAGGTTGTACCCGTGAGGAATATTTTCCGGCATGCATGAAAGAAAACCCGAGTCAGCAAACTCGGATTTTCCTCGCTGAATCAATCTCCCTGTATCTGAATCCGTACGTGACACCACGAGGAGTCTAGTGTAATGACGATAATCTAATATTGTAATATTTGTCCAGCAAAACATAGGCAGGCAGATTTGCGTTTTCTTCGGATCCTATTTTTATGAAGTTCTTCCTTCTTTGGATTGGCTGCTTATCCCTCTCCTTTTAAACCTCCTTCCCTCTCCCTCTCTGTCTGTCTCGTTCTATCTTCTTTTTTCTTCAAGATAAAATAAATGTTATTTTTAGTTTAAACTTTAAACTCAGTGCATTACAGTTTTCCATGTTTTCTCGCCCGACAATTCGCGGCAAATCAATTTATGACAGTGCTCCCTTCCGCCCCGCTTTGTCTTCCTCGCACGTGTTTTCATTCAATGCAGGCTACTTTCAAGCATCCCACACACACACTGCTGTGGTTTAATATTATTAATTTTACATTCAAATTAATCTTTATATTAATTTTATCATTAAATTATTTTATACTTTAGTTAATAATGAATGCTAAAATACTTAATTAAAAGTTAAGTTTTCTTGTAGAATAATGTTATTTATTAAGAAAAAAACATAATTTGGATATAAATACGGATGGAATACTGGATATAAAAAACTTTAATTGAGAATTCTTAAAAATTTGACGTTGGAAAACATTAAATACTGGATACTAAAAATTGCTGGGTCATAAAATCAAGATTACCTTCAAGTTTTTACCATTTTTTTTATAAGGTTTTGAAATGGAAGTGTTAAATATTACAGAACTATTAACCATTAATTCAACGAGTCCTTCAAATAATACTTTTAGGTTTTGTTCTGTATAGGTGAAAAAGATTGGAAGGAAAAAACTAGAAGAATGAGATTTAGGATGATATAAATTGAAAATGGGTTTGATTGAATCAAGTTAACCATTTTTTTTTAATTAAATACAATAAAATCATGAACAAGATTACGTACAATCTATATTTGTGATCGTGAATTGGAGATGGAAGAAAAGGATAAAAAATAGTGGCAGATTAAAAAAAATATTCAAAGCTCCCATGTAATTAACGACAGGGATAGCATCATCCCTTCAGCGATGGGATTCCAGTAAAGATGGATAGAAGCATTTTCTTCCCCACGTTGATATGAGATTGGGAAGGGGCCATGAACATATATATCCCGTCCGGATTATATAGAAATAATATATAATTGTAATTTTTTTAATTTTCTGTTGTCTTTTTTGAATGGATGATTTTTCAGATAGATTCAATATTGATGTATATTTATATTTTACTACGTGTTATCTAAATTGTGATGAGATTTAATATTTATATAAACTTTCTTACATATTTATGAATGTATCCTGTATTAACTTTTAAATAGTTTTTGGTAACTATAAATATGTTTATAATTATGAGTAGAGAAAATATTAAGAATCACCTCGAATCCAATTAAATAATAAATATATTTATAATTATGAATAGAGAAAATATTCAAAATCACATTGGATCCAAATGAAATAATATGATATTAATTAATGTTCCTGGTTAAAAAACAAAATGAAATGAGGCGAGAATAGTAACATAACCATATTCACAAACACGAGAATATGCATGAACTTGATCAGGGAATTTCCATTTTAATAATGCGAGGTTATCATTTACCAATAAGATAAATTATATTTTAGCTCTTTTTTTTCTTTAAAAAATAAAATTTATAAACTATAAATCTATTATGAATCTTTCAAACTTTAGGTTCAGAATTTCTTTATTTTTAACATTTTTAGTATAAATATTTTAAAGTTTATTTCTCTAAAATAACATTATATTTTTTTATAAAATTATTAACTTAAATATTTAATAGTATACATATTTATCAAATAAGATTTTTTAGAGTTATCAACTATCCAACCAACTGCACGTGAGCGTGTATATATATATCAAGTTATTAAATATTGACAATAAAAAAATAAAATAAATTATTTAAATTTAAAATTGTATTCGTCTTGAATTTTAGTAACTCATCGTTATGCTGTATTTGTTTTCCATATTATGGCTTGTTGAAACATTACTCGTGGATATCAAGCATGATAATTTATAAAGCAGATAATGAGATGACAGAATTGTGGCAGCCTAGCATTTAAGTAAAAACTTCATTAGCCAAGTTAGCATCCTACTCTTCCTTTCACAGGCCCATGGCGCTAGCCTATATATATATATAACCTAGTTGAATTAATGATCCTAATCATAGAATATACAGGTTAAGTTTCAACATTCATGCTATTTTTTTTTATTGAATGCATTTTTTGCGATCCCTTGATTTAGAAAATAAATGAAAATATAATTTTCTCATATGTTGTCGGTAATCTACTTTTTTTTCATTTAACTTAAAACTACAAAAATATATTTTCACTCTTGTTATTAATTATTTGTTCTTGTTATATCTGTCTCGTGCCATGATTTTTTTTCCTGTTTTTAAAAATATTTAATATAAAAAAGAAATCTCATGCATTTTTTTATTATATAAATCTATTAATTAAATGAAAAATAATCTATGAGATAAAGGATTTATTTTTATCGTTGTTAATTAATTAGACAAGAATAACTTCAAGACTGTGCTTGCACTTAATGCTATAGTATTATCTACCCTTCTAGCAAGTAAGGGATCGACTGGTTGAGCTCCGAAACAAGTCTCTCGAATATAGCCCATAATTCATCCAAGTTTATCTCTGTGCGCGAGGCTTGTTTGTCCGGATTTTTATCCATATATATATTTATTAGCTTGGTTAAAGTGAACCGTCGTCCTTCTCGGGTTAATCTCTTCCATTAACTGGGGGGTGGGCTCTCTATAACGTGTGCATGTTTTTTCCAACTAATCATGATGGATGCATGCTAATTTATTTTCGAAAAAAAAATAGAAATCCTGAATTCAAGGCACTGGTCGTGTCAAGATAGCGTTTTATTACCTTTCCGGTTATCGTCATCACCCCCCACAGGATAAGCTTTGCCGTCCATGATCACTCTAATGTTTTGGAGCTTATTTAAGGAAATTGACCTCGTATTCAAAACGGTGTCCTCTGATTATAATTATCGGGGCTGAAACTCTCAATTCATGGCAATAAATAAATAGATAAATCATGAATTCTTTAATTAATTCTGCATGCATATTTGTTTTTGACTGGATTGGATTGGAACGGAATAGACCCAATAAGAATTATTCTATGAATATCACAAGAAAGTAAGAACAAAATACTTTTGGGAGCCGTGATATAATCATATTCAACGCACCAAAAATGCTTCTGTGCACGTCAACTACCCCTGAAATAATTCGGCGTAGAAATCTGGTATTTAGGCCTGCCAAATCAAGAGGGAAGAGCATTATTGATTGCTTAACCATTCATTAAGCAATCGGGGCCTTAATTAAATATTTGTGTATGAAACCTGATGGTGGATGTTGCCAGATTTCTTCTTAGAAATTTTGCTCCTTTGTCGTAGCATGGATCACGGCCATCTCCTTTCTTAAAGCACAAGCTAGTTTATATTCCTAGATCCTAATCCCACCTAGCTAATAATTAAGTCGCTCGCTCTGAGACAAATATATATATGAACTGCATTTTACCGAGAAGAAATCGATTACAGGTAAAATAGGAAACGAAATAAGGAGATTGCCCCCGCTAAACCCATTGCTCATGGTTTTCGAGGTCTCTCTTGGACATATAATTGAGGGCCGAAATACTTTTTCGATATAAAAACGAGAAGCTGAAACTTGTCGGAGAACATTGTGCGTTAATTAAAGTAATCCAAAGGTCTTAATCGTGTCTGAGTGGCAAGGAGAGAGACACGAGTCCGACGTAGGTGTCAGCATGCGACTAGCTGGTATGTGAAAGTGACTCTTGTTGTCCGTGGGAGAAAAACCAGCTTGTTTCTTCCACAATATCGCACCACAGCTAGCCAACTACCTAATTTCATCACAAACAACTCATTTATTGCCTTGGCTAAATAATTCGGCTCACCTTTTGTGATGGTGACAGAGAATTTGTCTTTTTAAAAATATATATATTAAATTAATATTTTTTTCATTTTTTAAAATTTATTTTTTATCTCACATTAAAACAGTATAAAAATACTAAATTTTTTTTTTCACATTAAAACAGTATAAAAATACTAAAAATATTAATTTTTTTTCAAGACACAATTCGACGATCGCCCTGCTTATTCAATGAGAAAGTCTTCTTTTTTTCAAGGATTTGGTGTTTATATATACATAGATACACACACTTTATATGCTGATTTGGGTGAAACTTAGTTTTGCTTTTTATAATCTTATTTTGGATATTATATTTTTAATTATTAATAGATTTAACCTTGATCAAAATTCCAAAACTGCTTAAAAAATATTTTAATAGAAATTAGTGAAATGGGAAAGAAAAGGGAAAACCCATGATGTATAAATGATTGTTTATTTGGAAGTGTAATTATAATTGTTTTTTTAAGTATTTTTTATGTTGAAATATATTAAAATAATATTTTTTATTTTTAAAAAATTATTTTTTAAATTATTGCATCAAAACAATTTAAAACATACAAAAAAATTAATTTCTAACAAAAAAATTAAAAAAATTTAAAAATATGATTTATACCAAATTTCCAAATATTTTTTAAACATCATGTTTTTGTCAAACCAGTAAATATTTGGATAGGGACTCATGTTAGTATTAATTTTACAAGAAAAACTATTTTCGTGCTGAATCAGATATTACAATTTACAAATCTATACGTTTTAGAGTGGTCCTTTTTCTTTAGTTCGCTCTCTTCAGAATTTAAAATTGTGAACTGCACTATTATTATTATTATTATTATTGCTGTCTTTTTCATGTAATAATAGCTTGGATGGATATTAATAAGCAGAGACAGTAGCGAAATAAAAAAGAAAAAGAAAAAACTAACAGAAAGAAAATGAAATGGTATGGTATGGTACTTTATATCAGTGGGAAGAAAAAAGGTAGAATTAAAAATTCAGATACTTCCAATGTTGCCCAACCAAATCGAGAAGCATGAATACCATTGTTCATTTTCTATATATGAATAGGTTGATGGTTGTTCTCTCTTTATAAAATGAACTCAGATAGACAATATTATTTTTTATAAGCATATATTTAATCAAAGGTGCGGAAGGGCCCAACCAACCATTCATTAAAACAATAATGATTAGCACTCCAAGTTTTCTTTGCCTATGATTAGCCATTATCGGATTGGATTGGTGGAAACCCGTGTGGGAGTGGTTGGGCCGTGAAGGCACTCCGTTCGGCTAGTCGAGCTTTGTCTTCGTCTCGCCACCCAGTTGAAGAAAAGAACCAGCATGAAAAGATAAATTTAATTCTTTGATGGGTGCCTTTATCATTTCGAATGAAAATAAATAAATAAACTATTGTTTACCTACAACAATTGGGTCGACCTGTGACCGGATCCTTTATAGTTTAATGGGTGATTTATAGTTTTTAATTATGATAGAGAATCGTTCTCGTTTTACGTCCAAGTCTTATACTTTAAAAAAATTGTTTTGAAAAAAGACAAAAACTTTTGGGAAAAATATCAGTCTTGCAGTTTCTTTGGAATTCCTTGAAGGCTTCTTAGAAAATGGTGATAGATTTAAAATGGACATGTCTATGTTGTGAACAGAAATTGGGTAGGCAAAGACCAGCAAGGGTTCATTTTTCTCTCGCTTTCACCCCTTTCTTTGATCATTTCACTCTTCCAAATTTTTGAAGGTTGCACTCAACTTAATTGGGTGAAGGATGACTTATTGGAAGTTCAAAGTTGATGTGCCAAAGTATAATACTAGATTACAGCTTCAACAATGTCCAGAGGCCTAACTAGCCTCAGTTGAGGTTAGACAATTTAATTACGGAGTGAAGGGAATTCCTTGAGTACTATTCAAAGCAAATGACACTGCACAGACTATATATTAATAAGCTGGTGTTGTCCATCAATTACTATGAGTCCGGCAATTCCTAGCTCGTTCGGTAGGTGCAAGAACACTCGCAATTAATGGTATGAGGAATCTGTAGCTACCTAGCACCTACATCGAGAAGAGGGAGGGGGGAGAGAGATATGAAATATAATTCAATTTCCTTACCAAATCCGAGTCTTGGTTACTTATCTCAGGGCGATCTAAAAGAAACTGTCGTTGGCCTGTATCAGCTAGAAGACAGACAATATGTGATTTGTTGAAACACCTACTCGTCAATTATTGTGTCTAGAAACTCGCCAGCAAAACAACACTCGTAGCACTCCTGAAATTGTTCCCTCGGCAATCAAAATCAACAGCTACTTCGACATCACAACAAGCTAACTTGCGCGTCTATCTTTTGGAACAGAGCGGAGACCTGATCTCATATTATATGAAAGAGATGCAATGGGACTGAAGCTTAACCTCTAATGCCGTTTTAATGATGAAGAACATGGCCTCAACAAAATAATTAATAGGATGAGCAGCACTGCCATCTCTTGCCCTAGGGTTACATGAACTGAACAAGGCAGTTGACTGCTTAAAAATGATTGTTCTCCCTGACCTTGTTCTGGGCCCTTGTACCATGATATTTAAGATGGAGCCTGCATTACGTTTGCAAGATTTGATATAACGATGTGTGAGGTCAAACAACACCCAGTTAATGGCGCGATGTGTTTTTTCTTCTTGGGCTGTGATGACAAGCATTAAAATCACCATGTTCTGAAATTTATTGCCAATTACTGCGAGTAAGGTATATAGCACATGGGATATATTTCTTTTCAATTTACAGGGGATCCGTGCTTGGAATTCAAACCTTGGACTTAGCAAGTTCCCATTCCATTCAAGATCGCAAAGCATCTCTATTAACCGCGCCAGTAAACAAGACAAAACTTGCTCTGGGCCTCAATCATTTTCTTACCAGGCCCCAAAAGTGTGGCAAATCTTAGCCAGTTCGATAGAGAGATTACTGTGGGATCTCAGCTTTAACCAGTTCGAGAGTCCAATAAGTTCTTTTTAATTAGTAGCCTTTTTGATTGGGCCTTCATTTAGGCCTAATCGGGAAAAAAAATTGCTATTCTAAAAAAAGAGGGGAAGATAGTTTGTCCGTCCGGGCTTAACTTTAAAATTTACACTGCCAACTACAGGCCTTGTTAACATCTGGTCACTTTCCTTGGAGGGGCCTGGGCTAGAGTTTTCAAAGAAACTGCCTGGGCTAAGACAGCAAACAAGCCTACCCCATTGTCTGGTCAAACATGGAAAGTCTCTCCATTATACGGTCTGTATGAACTTTGATGCATCATGCAAGAGGAGTGTCATGAAAACAGGCGTGAACCAACAAAATGAGCAATTAATTTCCCATTTACTATCGGAAGGAAAGGTTTGGTACACACTCCCTTCAGATTGGTCTAAAGTAAATATAATGGAAGACACCGACCCGTGCTTTTTTCCCTCCTCGTCAATTAGTGGAGGGGCCATTGGAAAGAAAACCAGGTGCTCAAACCCCATGTTTTGTATGATGATCCCTAGATTCCTCTCTTCGTGTTGTAAAATCGGAGTGTCGTTTCAAAATAAAATTCCCAGGAAGACCTTTGTGGAAATGATAGCGTGTGTGCATGAGAAAGCAACCGATCCAAGTAAATGGGCCTCTTGTGCTTTCATGCAAATAGTGTGAAATTGAGCCCACAAAATGCACTCCTGAGCTTCCTAAATTACCAGTGTCTTATTTAGGTTGAGCCCAAACCTACATGATCAACAATAACTACGTCAATACTCAAAACAACGGTGGTAGCTGCCGAGATATTCGAGGCATGCAGTCCCTGTTCTTTTCTTCTTCTTTTTTCCTGGAGAAATTCTCTTGAAATGCTGGCATTGAACACGTGAATGTTGGTACGAGATAAATATTTCTTTACGTTTTGCTCCTCGCGCAGATTAGTAGGGATTAATGAGCATAATGTTGGATTTATGCTATGGTAAAGCAATGAAAATGTAAGATACAAGTTTCTCCCCCCGCCCCACCTCTTCTTGCGCACCTAAATGAAGCAACTTCTTTTTGACTGCTGCGCTTTGGAATCTGGTTTGGATTCTACATCAAATGGATGGCCCAAATGACCTGACAAAAAACGCGAAATGAAGATGCTGAAGGAAAAATGAAAGGATCCCAGTCTTGTCGAAGAGTTGGTTTACCGGGACTGATAATGGATGCCATGAGTTAACCAACATTGCATCTTGTCGAGGAGTGAAAGCCAAGTAATAGATTATGATAATGAGCACAGTAAATGTCAAATTAATTTCTCTTTGCGTGCAATCTTTTTCAAAACTTGTAATTATTCTAAAATATATTCATTAAGCCGCAACCTCATGTAATAGGATGGCGATAGGCTGCTGGTAGCAATATTATTTTCAAAGGTCACGGGTATCGATCAGATCACGTCTCAGAAAAGCTGAAAAATAAAACAGAGTGTAGGTTAGAATGGACAGTCACGGACCCCGTCCTTTTACTTTGACACTTAAAAGCGATGTTTCCTCACGAAAGTCAAGGTGAACTTTGCCATGTTAGAATGTTCAAATTCACAATCTTTCTAAAAAAACAAAACACCTCACGAAAGTCAAGGTGAACTTTGCCAATCTTTCTAAAAAAACAAAATACTGGAACCCCTGTTCAGTGGGATTTAGTGGAAAACATAAAGGTGTTTGTTTGTATGTGCAACTCATAACATGTGTATTATTAAAAAAAATAATATAAATTATATTTTAAAATTTTATTTGATAATTTAAATAATATTTTAAAATTTTATTTAATAATTTAAACAGTTAAGTCAAGATAATTTTTTAATATGTTATTATGACTTTGATGATCAAATAATTACAATTTAAATTTTATTATTTTTATTTATTTAATAAAAATTAAAGTAGAAATAATATATATTTATACAAATTTTAAATTTAAAAAGTTTTTATTTAAGAAAGAGTGTTAAAAAATAATATATATTATATTTTAAAACTTAATTTAACAATTTATGCTATTAAAATGAAATAATTTTTGGATGTGATTTTTTTATTCTGCGAAGTTTAATTTTGATATTAGTTATCTTTTCCTTTTTTATCTTTTCACCCAACATAAGATGAACTTGCTAAGTTTAATTTCGATATTCGTCGTCTTTTCCTTTTTTTTTTTTTTTTTTCTTTTCACCCAACATAAGATGTTCCTCATCTCAAACGTAATAACTTGGCATCTCATAAAAAATAATTAATTGATTGATTGATGAAGATGTCAAAGTTGCACACCGTATCAATGCTTAACATGCATGTGTGTTTCTTGGAATGTTTGGTCTCGACTTGACTAGTCGAAGGGATAGAAAAATCTTCTTGATTCCTTTTCTTAAATTTTGGTGTAGTTCCCTCACACAGTACATAGCAAGTAATTCCTGCCAGTTTCTGTATCGCTTGGAATTATAAATGTTTTATGAAAAAAGATTATTAAATTATTTTTTTTCAAGCAAAAGAAGATGCTTTGATTTATCAAGTCTGCTAAGATGAGAAAAAGACAAAACTACCCTTGTTTCTATGCAAGTCAAGAGCTGTGGTTTGTATAAAGAATCAAAGGGGTTAGAGACAGAGACGACTTCTTTGTTCTTGTATTTCCCTCCCTCTTCGCTTGATCTCCTCTGCTCTTTCTTTTTTAACTCTTCCCTCCCGCGTTAAATTAATTAATGGAGGGTTTCTGTCTCGTAAAGATACTCGTTAATTTTATAGATAAACTTACCATTTTCTCCAACCTTCATTCAACTATGCAGAGGGTCACCTCGTTATTCAAATTTTGGCACATCAATGTTCTTTCGGGTCCCGAGATTAAAATCCGAAAACAACCTTTTGGCAGTGTTCTCCCATTGGGCAAACGTAACATATGAATTTTGACAAACAAAAAAATACACGCATGTGCCTAGCTAGTTGCATGTCTCTTGTCTGTATATATACATATATATATAGATATATACACGGCCTATATATACATATATATATATATATACACGGGCCCGCGTGTATATACACACATTACACATGCATGGACTATTGTGCCCCCTGTCTGAAAGAGAGAACTCTGTCATCGTATCTTGCAGGGATACTCTGGCTAACAAAATCCGACAGTTCCCTTCCCAGGAGAATATCGGAAACATAACCTCTTGCTTGAGAGGCGATCCACCGCTCACTCTCGGAGGAACATGGAAATATCACCTTGTTGCCTGAGGATCCCTTGTCAGGAAAAGGTCTTGTTTGGGGTAGTGATTGCGTTTGTTTTCCATGGATGACAGGGAAACAGGACAATCGGAGCCCGATGTCTTTGGTGCGTGCTTGACTTCGCTTTAATTACCAGCTAGAAAACCCGTATATTTTAGTGTTTTCTTTTATTCAAGATAGTTTGAACTGGTGCTTTTTAAACGTGGATTAAAGGGTAATTAAAAAAAGTATTAACTGACTTTAATTTTATTTAAAATATAATAGCAAATTTAAATTAGAAAATTTATTTGAAAAACGAAAAACTGAGCAAAAATATTTTGATCATATAATTCGGTTTTTCACAATTATGGTTCATTTCAGTTTTTCGAGCCGAGGAAATCGTAAGTCAAATAGAACAAGGATCTTATAATCCTTAGGTTTTCCATTTTTAAAGAAGATTCGATAAGCTTTCCAATAAATCATTTTAATTTTAGTTTGGATAAAGCGTCTTTTTTAATTATTATGTCAACGCCTTCACGTTTTCCCAATAAATCAACCAGTCCGAGAGCGACGCGCCCTCCCTGTGCTCCACCTTCCCCGGGCGCGGGCTCAAAATTTGCACATCTCCTGAATCCTTTATTGACCACTTAACCAGAGCCAAGGCCCATTATCCTATAATACCAATTTTTGTGATTTAATGGTAAAAAGCAGGAGAGAAGACTACATAGACATTGGGGTGTTAACTGTAGTTTAAAGGGTATTTTTATTAGAAAATATATTAAAATTATTTTTGATATTTTTAAAAAATTATTTTTAATATTAACATTTTAAAACAATCTAGAATTATAAAAATATAATTTTTTATAAAACGGAATTTTAACCGTCATTTCCAAACACCCCGAAGTCGCAAGAGACTCGAACGAAGTATGTGCAAGATGACGTTTGTTCGCTCGTTTTCATTCCTCACCGACAGATGACTCGGATCTGTTTTTTTGGAACAAATCTCACCGTTTAATCAACCAGGCAGGTACTGTGCAGCTCCTTGTTGGCTACGAGTTTTGCTGGGGACGGTAGAATTTTGTGGGGGCCTCTGCTGCGAAGGTAGGGCTGGGAAAGGGCGTGTCTTTTGAGGAACGACAGATTCAGATCCAAACAAGTTAATGCAGCTGAGCTACCCCTCCTCACTCCCCTACGTAAACGCCGTTTTCAAATCCTTGTTTTATTATTGTATTATTATTGCTTCGGGAAAAAACATATTCCTTTGTTTTATCTTCTCTTTTTTCAAAACATTCACGTAGTAGCAACTTGCAACTACCAATGCCACCACCACGGTTAGGAGTCGTAATTTATTTATTTATTTTTATCTTATTTGAGTGGCACGTAGCTAAGCTGTCTGTGCTCATCGGTCAATGTTTGGGTGCCCCATTCATCTTCTTTCTTCTGTGCTCTTACTCCCATCTCAATATATATATACACACACACACACACATATGTATATGTATCTGCAGTAAAAGAATAAGATGTAAAAAATATAATTGTGAAAAAAAAAATATGTCATTCATTTATGTATAGCTTATTTTATAAAATACAAATATACATGTAACATGAGTATTTTAAGTAAATATTATAGATATATAACCTTGTTGAATCTTTTTTAAGTAAACTTTATTTTTAAAACCTTATAGTAATTTTTTTAAATCAACAAAATAAACAAATTAGTCAATTGTATTAATTCAGAGTTTTTTTTTTGTATGAAGTAGTGGCAAAGGAGAGATTTTTGGAAGATGTATTTGTATGAGTTTTATTTTATGTGTTAAAAAATAAAAATGCTTTCCAAACTTGGGAGAAGGAAAACACTTTCTTGGTGAGAAGGGTTTTATTTTGTTGTTGAACTTTTTTTATTATATATTTAAATCTAAAATAATTCCTGTAGTTTTTCTATTACTAACCAAGTTAACTTTGTTCAATGTACATGCATTGCATTTTAATTTTTTTAAACGGGCTATTAAAAAAATGTTTAATTCACATAAAAGTAGTTTTATTGTTGAAAATTAAAATAAAAAGATGGCAAGCACATGAGCACGCTTCGTGAAATAGAGGTGATGACTGATTATCTTGCATATGAAGCACCAACAATCTTCCAAGAATAAAATCAAGTGGTATCAGGCTAAAGCTAGACCCTGATCTCATGTGGAGACAGTGATGATGACTGCAATTATGATAGTCACCGCCCTATCGAATCAATATCACACCATCGCATACTACCGAGTTTTCTAGTACATTATAGTTATACGACACTCTAAAAATGGCAACGACATTTATAAGCTTTATATATGTAATCTTGGATTGTTACAGTGTAATTATTTTTTTATTATTGAGTAAAGAAAATTTAAGCATTTGGGTTGGTTTTTTTTTTTTTATTATGATGAATCAAAATAATAACTTAAAAATTTAAACACATCCATGATAATTATTAAAAAAAACCTTAATTGAAAAAAGTTTACGAAACCAGGGCGTTAGGCCATGGAAATAAAATAATTCAATAAAAAAATTGAAACAACCACAAAACAATTAAAAAAAATATTAAATAATAAAATTATAAAAAAACAAGCAAGAAAACACATATGGGCTTACATTAACTTTTCAAAATCATAATTTAAATTGTTAAATTGAAAGCACAATAAATATAAAAATCATGAAGCTCGGTCCCTGACAAATCAAATATCGAATAACTAATTAGAAAAAAGAATTAATTACAAGAAAGGATCTACAACAAAAAATTATAATAAAAATAACGAGGGTAAAAATCAAGATTAAAATCAAATTATATGGGAAAAAATAAAATAAACTGGAGGGTTAAGTTGAAAAGTAAAAATATCTCAGCAAAGTTAAAAACAAATCAAAAGAACAAAGGTTAGTCCAGAAAAAAAAAACAACATAAAAATTAATTGAATGATAAAATTAAAAATTAATAAAACTTTAATAAATAGATCAGAAAAATATAAAAATTAAAAGAATAAAAATCATTTTTTAAAAAAAATACCTTTTAAACTCGTGACCTGAATTATTAAATTGAAAGCAGAATAAATATAAAAACCATGAAACCCAATTTCCAGCAAATTAAATGCTGAATGACTAAACATGAAAAAGAATTAATTACATGGAAGGATTTGCAACAAAAAAATTGTAATAAAAATAAAGAGGATGAAAATCAAATCTAAAATTAAATTATAGGAGAAAAAATAAAATAAACTGGAGGGTTAGGTTGAAAAGTAAAAACATCTTAACAAGGTAAAAAACAAATAAAAAAAATAAAGGTTAGTGCGGGGAAAAAAGAATATATCATAAAAGTTAATTAAATGATGAAATTGAAAACCAATAAAACTTTATCAAAAAGATCTAGAAAAAAATTAGAAATTAAAAAAAAAATATTTTAAAAAATAACACATGATAAGTTGACATTGAATGACTAAATTGAAAGCAAACAAAACCTTTGTAAAAATATTAAAAGCAAAAAAAAATAAAAATAAAAGGTAAGAATGAGAATTAAAACACCAAGAACATGGAGAGCCAGGGTGTACATGACAAATTATTACTGACATACTAAATTGAAAGTAAACAAATTTTTTTTTTTTGAAAATGACTAGAAAAAAGAATCAAAAGAAAAAGGACCCTGTTAAAATACCGGAAACAAAGAAGGCAAGTACATATTTGCGAGGGCAAGAAAGAGAGAAAAAATCATTGATAACAAACTACTTATCATGCATTATTATACTCACACAAAAAAAAGATCGAGCCATTGCTTCTAGAGACATGGCAAAACAATAAATTTGATCAATAGAAAGCGCCATATGCATCTCTCGCGCGATGAAGCACGAGACACAAGCTTTTGTAATTTTTTGATTAAAAAATCAGCTGTTAAGGGTAAATTTAGAATACCTTTCATGATTATGGAGTTAAAAAAAAAAAACCACATGAAAAGATGAAATGCCCTTGAACACTTGCTATGTATTTTTTCTTTCTAATTTTAAGATAAAATACAAAAAAGCATAATATACTATGGAGCAAAAGTTCAATTTTTTTTAGTACAGTGCTAAATCAATAATTTTACTATTTATAAAAGGTTTCACAGACAAAAATCACCCCTAACAATCCTCTAATAAACAGATGAACATTTAAAAAGATCAAACCACACCTAAAACCAAAACACTCTAGTTTTTCTTCAAAGGATAAACTTGTAATTTAACCGTCGCAATGAATAATTCTTTCACGTTTATCTTCACGGTATTTTGCTAGTCTCTAGCTTGCCCACTTTATTGTCGCTGCTAGCCTGTAATCTACATTTTTATTTATATTACAATTATAATCGTAATCATAGTTATAGAACATGCTAGTTGGTAGTGCCAGTGGCATTTACTACGCTGATAGATGAAGAAGCACTGTTTACATAATGGCAGTACTGCAGTGATGTCGGGCAAGCTAGCTTTGGTTCCTTGAGTTTTTATTTTCTTACATTTCAGTTCTTGATATCTTGATATTTCCTTACACAAAATAATCCCCCTCCGTTCACTACAATCAAATGTAACTTTAAAATGCATGGTTTTTTAACCATCCAAGGCTCAAAGTGTTGATTCTCTCACGTATTAATATGGATAGGCTATGCATTTATTTATTTATTTTATTTAATCCTTGAATTTCTTTTCAATGTTTTGTGGTAATAAAAGATGTACTATAATCCTTAAACTTTAAAAATCATATAATTTTAGCTCCTTAATATATCTTTTTAATTTAATTTCAATTTAAAAATTTATTTTTATTATTTTATTGTTCATGATCGAGGAAGGAGAGAGAAATTATTAGATTTTAATGATAAAGAGAGAAAAACATTACTGACATCTATCTAGACAATCAAAACTAGTAATATTCATGTCAAATGATTTAATTTAATGAGAGGAGTTCACGTTAAGAGTCTTCTTGATTTGTGAGAACTATATATTTTTTTAGTGGTTTTTCTCTATTTTTTTAATTCATGTTCAAATTAGTACCCATTCTCGTTTTCATATTGTTTGAAGAACATTTTTAAATGACAATTTTTATTTAATTATGCATTTAAATATGAAGAGTTTTTCTTTGATTTATTTATATTTTTTTATCTTTTGTATGGATGAATTCTATTTTTAAAAATAAAAAAATTATTTAAAAATAATTTTTTTAATATGTGTAATATTGTATGATGTTATTTTTTTATATTTTATTTTATCAATTTAATTTGTGCTTTTATTTCTATTATCATTTATTTGAATAAAAAAATAAATTTAATAAAAATAACTGAGTAAATATCCCGTATTTCAAAGTTAAATATTTTGATATATACATATATCTTAATTTTTTCAAGTTTTATTAATGACTTTTTATTTATTTATTCGTATACATTATTCTTGATTTATTTGATTGTATGTATGTATAATTTATTTTTATTTTAACTTAAACCTTTTAAATTGTATAAATATATAAAAAAAACTTGATATAAATTTTTATAAAAAAATAAAAATATTTAATCTATGTTAGAACGCGGATACATAAATAGTATCATAACCGGTTGTTGATTTGTGTATTTTACATTGCTCACCGAGCATTATACCTGACAAGAAAGTGCCAAACGCATCTTCCAAACTCTGCGAAACCCTAAAAATAATCCTAGCAGCAGCCACCGTTCTCCACTGTAAGGTCGCCCTCCTTCCTCTTGGTTATTGTCCACAGGGAACCTCCTTTGTCTTTTGTGGTGGTGGTTCTAAATTTACAACCCAC